>NW_026594428.1:11660912-11743820 GCF_907164565.1 Psammomys obesus
AAAGAAAGAAAGAAAGAAAGAAAGAAAGAAAGAAAGAAAGAAAGAAAAGAAACTCAGAAACTCAGATATGAGTCATAATGAACAGGGCTCTAAATTGCCTAAAAACACACCAAGAACAAGGTGAGTTTAATAAGATGAAGTCAGCTCAGTCACCTTAGCTGGATGCTCTACTACACAGAAAAAGAAATGACAATATCCCACGTTACAATAAAGTGAAAGTCTCAGCAATAACACAGAGTGGAAACAAAAGAAAGATTGGCTTTAGAAATGTCAATATAAAAGCTGGATGCATGAGTACGCACCTGGAGCCCAGCACCCAGGAGGTGGGAGTAGAAAGATTAGGATTTCAGTGCCACTGTCTGATGTACATCTAGTTCCAGACCAGACGTGTGTGTGTGTGTGTATCTGTTATAGCAACATATTACATGTTATAGCACAAATTTCTACAAAAATCTAAGTGTAATTATCTCATATTTAGCTTCTTTAGGTCTGTAGATTTTAGTATGCTTATCCTGTATCACATGACTAATATCCACTTATCAGTGAGTATATACCATGCATGTCTTTCTGCTTCTGGGTTACCTCACTCAGAATGAAGGAGATCAAGGAATACAAATTGGAAAGGAAGAAGTCAAAGTATCACTATTCGCAGATGATATAATAGTATACACGAGTGACCCCAAAACTCTACCAGAGAACTCCTACAACTGATAAACACCTTCAACAAAATGGCTATATACAAAAGTAACTAAAAATAATCAGTAGCCCTTCTGTATACAAAAGATAAACGGGCTGAGAAAGAAATTAGGGAAGCAACACACTTCAAAATAGCCAAAAATAACATATAGTACCTTGGTGTAACTAACCAAGCAAGGGGAAGACTTGTATGAATAAAACTTCAATTTTCTGAAGAAATTGGAGAAGATATCAGAAGATGGCACGATCTCCCATGCTCATGGCTTGGCAGGATTAACATAGTGAAAATGGCCATCTTACCAAAAGCAATCTACAGATTCAATGCACTTCCCATCAAATTACCAACACAATTCTTTACAGAACTTTAAAGAACAATTCTCAACTTAATATGGAAAAACAAAAAGCCCAGAATAGCTAAAACAATCCAACACAATAAAAGATTTTCGGGAGGTATCTCCTTTCTTGATCTCAAGTTGTTCTATAGAGCAACAGTAATAAAAACTGCCTGGTGCTGGCATAGAAGGCCTCAGTCTCTCAAGAACTCAGTATCAGGCTTTGTATTTTATAAGGGATGTCAGTGTAAGAGGTCATGAGTTAATATTTGATAATGAACGTGTTTAGCAATTGCTTCAAAGTTTCCTAAAATTTAACCATTAGCTACTGAGCCAGGGATTTATATGCCAGAACAGCACTGAACAGAACTCACTTCCATAGCAGTCTTTAGTCATTTAATTTCCTTATACAAGAACAGAGAAGAGTGGACAAAAATCAATGACTGCAGCTCCTGTTAGCAACATGGGCACTGCTGGGCATGTCAGAATGAGGGGCCGATGAAAGACAGGAAAGTGGAAGAGTTGCTGCTTTAAAATGACAAGTGTGTGATTTTAAAGCTGAAATCCAAAACTGAGATTAGGGGTGGGAAATTCAGCAAGAGTTCAATGTATTTATTAAAGAGAGTCTTACTGAAGAGGGATGAAATCAATTTGGTGAACGGTAAGTTTGACTTTACTAAGCAATCAGTGAGTGACACAGCCATCACTCAAAAACTAATAGGTTATTGAATTTGTGGAACAACTGAGTCCAGGTGGCAGCTAAAGCTGACATCCAAAAAACCCTGCTTTGATTTATGACTGCAGTGACCTTGAAATTGACAAATACAGTTGATAATTTTAGTCACTCCTGAACTTTCATTGATATTTGGTGCCCATGTTTGGTTCCTCTTCCTGAAGCTGCTCCTACTGTCTTCCACAATTTTCTCTTTTTCCCATGACCGTTTTTGCCTTCCTGCTGTTCCTGTATCCATGCCTCTTCACTGTTGCATTTTATGACTTTTTTTTCTTTGATACTATTTGGTTTTGCTTTTATTTGGTCCTTTGATTGTATTTTAAAATATTCATTTTTCTGGTTTTCTGGTTTTAATTGTCTTTTTGTGTCTTTGTTTTTAAGAGAGATACAGAGAAAATGAAAGTAAGTAGTGTGGATAGAGAAGTTGGGACTGAGGGAAGGGATCAAACATGATTAAAATACACTGTGTGAAAACTAATTAATAAAACAATATTAAAATATTATATCTAAAAGAAAGCCACACCTAGTTGAAATACTTTTTTTTCTCTTTTTTAATTGAAAATATATTCTTCTCTCACATAATATATCCCAGCCACAGGTTCCTTTCCCTCCACTTCTCCCAGCTCCCCCTCACTCTCTCCTCACCCCAGATCCACTTCCCTTCAGTTGTCATTCAGAAAAGAGCTAAGGGAACAAGAAATACAGAATGCAGAGTAGACTACTTATAAAGACTTGTGTGACTATGTGGCCAGTACCAAAAAGAAAAAAAAAAAAAAAAAAAAAAAGACTGTCATGACGATGCCCTCTCTGTTTTACTGTGAATACTTTTAGTGGAGCCTTACAGTCTCACTCATGTATCTGTCTCTATGACAAAACTCCAGAGATGCTGATTTTCAAATGTATAAAGGTTTATTTTATTTCCTAGTTTTTGAATATTTTTACCCATGGCCAGTTGGTTCTGTGAGCTTGTCCTGTGGCAGCAGAGTTTAAAATTTTCCTTTAAGATGGATAGTTATTATTTTCCTGTGGTTCCCTCCCATGGAATTATTTTGATATGAAAATGAATAAAGATCGTTATCATTATTTATTCATTATGAAAGCTCAAAAATGTTTCTAATTGTTTTATGTGGTCTGACAAAATTTGGTTCCACAAGGCACGGCTGATAACTTTGAATTTCTCTTTGAAGTGATTGAAAGAAAAAATGTTGTTAAAAAAAACTTTCATTTTTATTATTTATTTTTTTTATTCAGTTTGCATCATTGTCGTAGCCCCATTCCACCTTCCCTCCCAGTTTTCCCCTCCATCCCTCCCCACTCCCACCTCCCCTTTTCTCCAAAAAAGGGGAGCTCCCTTTCCCATCCACCCCAGCTTATCAAGTTGTCTCAGGACTGAGCATGTCCTCTTCGCCATTGGTCGGGCAAAGCTGGCAAGGCAGCCCCACCATGGGGAAGTGATCAAAATGCTGGCAGCTGAGTCAGTGTCCAAAGCAGTCCCTACTTCCCTTACTAGAGGACTCACCTGATGCCTAAGCTGTCCATCTGCTACATCTTTGCAAGGGGGCCCAGGTCTAATTCATGCATGGTCCTTGGTTGATGATTCAATCTCAGCAAATCCCTCTGGACTCTGTCACCTACAGCTCCTTTTCTCTTTCCTCCCACTTTTCCACAAGACTCCCAGAACTAAACACAGAATTCTCATCAGAGGAATTTCTAATGGCAAAGAAGCACTTAAAGAAATGCTCAGCTTGCTTAGTCATGAGGGAAATGCAAATTAAAACACCTCTGAGATCCATCTCACATTGGTCAGAATGGCTAAGAAAAATTTCAAGCACTAGCATATGCTGGTTAGCAAGTGGAGAAAGGGGAATACTCCTCCATTGTTGGTGAGACTGTAAAATTGTACCATGCTGGAAATCAGTCAGGCACTTTCTCAGAAAATTGAGAATAGCTTTACCTCAAGACCCAGATATACTTCTCCTGGATATATCCAAAAAACTCTCTGGCATACAACAAGGACACTTGCTCAACTATGTTCATTGTGGCTTTATTCTGAATAAACAGAATCTGGAAACAACCTAGATGTCCTTAAAGCAAATAATAGATAAAGAGACCATGATACATTTACACAATGGAATGCTACTCAGGTATTAAAAACAAAGAAATTATGAAATTTGCAGGCAAATGGACAGAACTAGAAAGGATCAACCTGAGTGAGGTAACCTAGACCAGAAAAACAGGCATGGTATATACTCACTAATAAGTGGATTTTATTCATATAGTTCAGGATAAAGCGTACTATGAGGCGCAGATCCAAAGAAGATAAGTAACATGGAGGATCCAAGGGAGGATGCATATATCTCACTTGGATGAGAGACAGAATAGACAGAGGTAGTGGCTAAAGAGAGGGAACAAGGTAGGAGAGGGGTGCAGAGAGTTAAGAGGGTGGAGATTAGACCTAGAGAGAGCAAGGGTAAGAGGACAGAAGGACTAGAAAAAGGATAAACTGAAGGTAGATCTATCTCTGTGACAAGCTGGAGGCCTAAGTCAGGGTGGGTTCCTGGAAGGAGGAATCAAGAAGAGACTCCTAGTAGCGGAGGCCATAGAGACTGAAGAAGACACCTACTAACTACACTAGCCTCTTAGCAGAGGGAGGGGAACACCAGTCCACCCACAGAAACTTCAACCTAAAATTAAACATGTCTGTAAGATGTGCAGGGATAAAGACAGAGCACATAGATCAGAGATTGAGGGAATGCCTAACCAAAAGACCCACCTATGGGAATGTGCCAACCTCTGACACCATAAATGGTGCTTCGCTAAGCTTGCAGACAGGAGGCTGCCAGAGTTGTCCTCTGAGAGCCTCTACCCAGAAATGCCTCAAAACAGATGCTGAGACTCAGCCAAACATTGGGTGATGCATAGGAAATCTTGTGAAAAAAAAAAAAACTTTCATTTTTAAATTATTATATTTATCTTTAAATAATTTTGGATCTGTATGAAAATTACTGAAAGAGTAGACTTTACGCACCTTCCTCTGTTTGACTGATTTTTATTCTGTATTGCAAAATATCTTATACAGTTTATAAGTTTTTCTGTTGAAATCCTCAGCCACTCTGAGGCCTGCATCAGATGTCAGGTTACACATCCTAGCTTCACTCCTGACCTTTCACACTGCTTTGTTTGAACTTCCTGTTCTAAAGGGTATTCCACTTTAGCAATATTAATAAAAAGCTCAAGTGTGACTTCCTGGAATTCTTCCTGTCTTGGTTAAACAACCCTCCTGAGTTCCCAGAGTATCCTGAGCATTGCTCCAAAAAATCACACATATTACACCCTGTTACACTCATTAATTTTCTTTTCTGTCTCCAAAACTTTTTAATTAGGCCATGCAGAAATAAGAGAGTTCTCAAAATTATTAGCTTATTTCATTTCCTCATATCCTGATACCCCTGGAGCCAATATGCAAGTGTATTAATAAAAACCACAGTAAACTAAATAATAAATGTTAAACATCATAGCAGAGCCAAGTGATGAAAATACATGAAATATTTATATCTATATCTTTACAGTTGGCAGTGAAATCAGTAAGTATGGACAAGAAAGGTATAAGGTTTACCAAAGGAAGCACACACAGATCCAGCTAGAAAATTTTCCATTTAAAATTAATTGGATCACATCATGTTTCATAACACTGTTGTTCTGGTAATGGTGGTTGGAGAGGGACACTTAATACATAGTCCAGATTGGTCTGGAACTTGCTATGTAGCCCAGGCTACCCTTGACGTCATGGCTCTCCTGTCTCTGTTTCTTAAGTCCTAACAACAAGGCTGACACAGTATGTCTGGCTCTCCTATTACAGCGAGCTGCTGAATGTGACACCAACAAGTCCTGACTGTAAGTCCTTATGGCTAGAGATGTCACTTAAATGTACAGTAGCAATCAGCCTACTGCTCAGTGAGTGACGAGCATTAGCACTAACCAATGCAAGATCCTAAAAAACTCTAAAGTTTCCTTGTAAAAGAATTATCCAAAGCCATTTTATTGGTGAAAGATTTAAACAAAATCCCCCAAAATATTGGGCATCTGGCCACTTAAGGAATTTCAAATCCTAAAGAAATTGTGACTATTTAAAATAACATTTTTAAATTAAAGTATAATTACATCATTTCCCCCTCTTTCCTCCCTCCAACCATGTAGAGCCTTCCCTCTGCTCATTCTTTGTTATTCATGGTCTTTTTTCCCTGTTATACACTCCCTAAATATATAAATATATAAATACAAACTACCTTCCCTGCACGTTACACACATGTGTATGCTTTCAGGGCTGATCATTTGGCATTGGACAACCAGTTGAGGGACTCTTCTCTGGAGAACAGTATTTCTCCCACTCTCAGTATTCTTTAGTTGCCTGTAGTTTTCTGTCTAGAGTTTTGTTATAGAAAGAGACAATTACAGAACGTTCACACCCAATCAAAGCACAGACAGCAAATGACCGTATGGTGTTCAGCCTTGACTGATTCATCTACAGCAGAACTGCTGCACCTGAGGCTCAGGGGACATCACAGAAGGGAACACTGGGAATATTGTAAAGAGACCTGCTGTGAAATTGTGTCTCCTAGAAGTGTCAAGATAAGTTCGCCTATGAAGTTTCAACAATATGGCTACCTAGACAAGACCTGAACAATGGGAAATCAATAGACATGCTGTGGCAAAGGGAGGACTCTCACAGCCCCAACCTTATTATTAAGGTTTACAATGTACATTTCCATCAGAGCTTTTTTTTTTTTAAATGATGAGACTTGTTTGGCTGCTGTCAGTTGGTAGGGGAGAAAAACTCCCTCTTTCAGAGGATTAGGGAAAAGTTATGTGGGAAAGAGGAAAGGAAGGTGGGACACAGAAGAGGTGAGGGAGGAAACTATGATCATAGATGTAAAGTGAATAAATTAAAAAAAATTTTAAATTAAAAATGTTCCTTATCTATTAAAATACTTTAATAATAATCAGATTATTTAATAATCCCTAAGTAATCAGATTAGTGGTACAAAGAAGGTAAGAGATAAAAGTCTAAAGACTGTGATCAAAGCAAACACTTTAAATAACAAAAACATATTTAAAATTTAAGAATACCTGATCCTTCCTTTCATTTAAAAGTAAGTAAATATTTATTTTTGGCAAATATCAGAAACAACTATAGTTCTTGAAACAAACATAAACAGATAACTGTTAATCAGCTCAGGAAACTTTAAGTTTGATGTATTCTAGGAGTCAATTGAATAAAATGATTAAGTAGTTATGGGGGTCAAGGCCTCAGAGGAAGTAAGTATAATGTCATGAGATCACAAGGAATGGGTGTTAAACATAATGCTTAAACTTCAATATATCTTATGACTATTAAAGTTCACAAATTTAAAATGTGTTAAAAATTGAATTTACTAGTGAGCAAAATATGTGTATTTGTGTGTGTGAGAGTGGATGAAGGAATCATCAACAGTAACATTTTAAAGTAAAAGCTAACAATTATTTTATTTTTCCCAGTTATCCTTAAAATAAAGATCCTCTTGCTTTAGAATACATATACAAACACATAGATCAAGAATGCTGAAATAAAATTACATTAAAACCAATGAATATACTTGAATATGTAAAGCCTTTTAATATACCAAAATTACTTAATGCATAACAGAAAATGCTTGCTTTGGCTTTTACATGTGGCAAAATCTATTACACAAGCATGAACTCACATCTCTACCACTTCAGCAACACTCCTGTAGAGTTTTATGATGCTAAGAAAAAAATACCCCTAGTGCTAAATATTCAACATTTTCTGCAAGAATCTGCCTATATCTTGCCATCTCAGTGATTGACAGCTGGACGAATCATAGTGATTGGCAGAAAACAATGGTGCCCTCCAGGGGAATTATTCATGTGCTGACCCTAAAAGTCATGCCAGTATCTCTCCCCTCTTCTTTCCCAAAGTCTTTTATTAGTAAATTTGTCCTGCTGCTTTACCTGAGCCAACAGTGCATTGCAGATTTGCATTCCCAGAGAGCAGAAAATAACACATTCACTAAATACAGAAGGCAACACCAGCAACTTAAAAACTACAGGCAAATGCATTATTAAAAGCCAGGTCAAATTCTCCAGGTGGAGAAACGAGAATCTTTAATTCTTTCTGAAGAGGTGCAAATATTCCAAGTCTGTCTCACACATAGTTACTGTGCCATTGTTCCAGTTCTTCCTGATGTTAGCTGGCTTGGAACATAGTTGTTGGTCAAAAAAAGAGGAAAATCTAAACAATCCTTTACTTTTAATTCCTTCAGAACTGTGAGCTTCATCCATGCTCCCCCTCTCCATGTTATGCTCTCAGATGTCGCCGGGGAAACCCTACGGAGCTCAGCTACACTATGGCTGCTTGCCTTTCTTCTTTCTGCACTCAGACCTGCGAGCTTCTTCTCTGCTTACTCCACGGTCAGCTCCTAATCCAAACGTTCATGTGGCAAATCCATCATTTAAACTATTCTAAGTGGATGAATAATCACAAAATAATTTCTGTATTTGCACTGAACCAATGTTTTAGGGATTAGTCATAGACACCCATTCTCCTTTTGCTCAAACTAAGAGAGCTTGTATGTCTTAAGTATTTAATTCATTTTTAGTGGCTATAGATTAAATTAGATGGATCATTGTGTATATATATTTCGAATTATAAATTTATCAGAAAAAAATTAAAAAAAACAGAAAAGTTAGCAAATTGAGGAAGTATACCAGCACTACTTGCAAAAGTGTGTTGTGTCATATCCCATTGAAATATAGCTAAAAACTCTTTTTTCTCTTGTGTATAATTGCTAACAATTAACATTTGACCTTGGGAAATGAATGGCAAACAGGAAAACAATTTCAGCCTGAAGAATGAAGAACATTAGATTCCTAGTGCTGAATGAGAAGGGCTGATATTATGATAGTGCATTCTCTTAACAACTACTTGTTTGACAGGCTGAATTCCATAATTAACCGTTTTCTTAATATCCAATTTCATGCTTGTATAAATAAATAGTCTTGTTTTTGGAAATATAAGCAATGGGCTTGATCCTGAGGAAGGAGCCATGGCTGATCAGTAGTTATGAGATTTTCCAAGAGAACAGTACATATTCAACGATGGAGGTGAGAAAATGAGGCCTTTCTCAAACATAGGCACAACGATGGAGGTGAGAAAATGAGGCCTTTCTCAAACATAGGCACATCAACAGTATCAGGATAGGTATTCAAGTTTAGAGTGCTGTGGAGACACAGAAAATTAAAACCATATAGTTTAAATTTTTTATTCTACTTTACAACTTTTAAGCCTGTTTTGTAAAATCTAATACTTTCTAGAGCTTTTTGCAATAGAACTATAGAGAATGAAGGTCCCAGTCTGCATGATGCAGCCCATATAAACCTCTAACCTGACCATGAATGCAAGAAATTGCAATGGAAGGTTTTGCTCATACAGGTTCATTTCATCCAAAGCCTAAAACTGACGGATGGTTAGTGGTAAAAAAGAAAAAAGAGAAAAGGCACATAAAAAAATCCACTGGTGGAAATAACAAGAGCAGCTGTAACTAGCACCAAACCTCTCTTCCTTTTCCAGTGACCCAGAGGTAAGTTATACTTGGTGGAAGAAATGAAGCATAAATACACATGCTCCCAAACACATCACAGACAGAGATTTCTGCTAAGTATCAGGACAATTTAAAAGTGTATAAGACCCTCCACTTTTGTACAGTAAATATGCTAATAACGTTGGTCTTAAGGATACTATGAAATATTTTAATTACTTAAGTTTGTTGCTTTGAAACTTTTTTTTTTAGAAAGGGAGTTATTGCTTGCTTACTAAATGTATTGAATGTAATTCTAATGTTTCTGCATCTTGCAAATGAAAATTTGGAAATAATAAACAATTTTACCTAGAAGTAACTCAGCATATTCCCCACAAATGACTTAATCAGGTTTTAATTGAGACTCCAAGATCTTTAAAACATTAATTAATTTTCCAAATTTTTCACATCTGTTTTCCTAAAGCATTAATATTTTAAAAGAGAAACATTACTATCAATAGCTGGGTTCCTTTCTTATAGCACAGTGTTTGCTGTTTTTCCAGAATACTCCAAGATCACCATCCTCATGTTCCTGTTCTGCTATGTGCTTGCTACTTTTTGCCTGACTTAGAAGATCTCACCTGCTCTTCCTCAATAAAATCACTGCTTATTAAATTTGATCCAAATTCCTCTCCTTAGCATTTCTCCATCACCACTTGTTTCTGGTCGTCTGTTGCTGCACAGTAAATTTTCACAGACCCGAGTGACTTCCACCAATTTCCTATGGTTTCTGAGGATAGAGACCTGCATAGTGCGCACTGCTTGGTCTTGGACTGGGGCCTTCCATGAGGTTGTGTTCAGAAGGAAAGAGAACTTTCGACAGTCTGAGTAAAGTGGAATCAGAGCTTCTACAGGACGCCCTTCTGTTATGTGCTAATGGCTTCGGCCAACAAATGGGAGCCTCAAAGGATGGTTTCTGCCATGACTGCTATGGATTCCTTTGTGTTTTCCTAAGAGAACCGTGTAGAAGCTCCATGGCCATTTCTAGCATAGTAAACAAAGTATAGCATCACTTTCACTATACACCTTCAGTCAACCTGTCTGTACAGTTGGCCTCAAATAAAGAGAAAAGCTTTAGAACTCACCCTTTGACAAGAGAGCACAAACACTGCATTATATCTGAGAGTTACTGATGGCACAGAAAAGAAAGTGCAGTACATTGTAAACTCTGATTCCAACTTAATGTCTCAACTTGGAGAATGCCTTCATTCCCTTTCTAGCATATGTCTGTCTTCATTTCTTTCTGATTTTCCAAACTTACCCTTTGATATTTTGGATTATTATTCATGAAATAACCACACCAAAGAATATGGTATATTTCCCTGTTCTACTGATACTGTGTTTGGCCACAAGCTTTCTTGAAAGACCTGTCTCAAGAGAAACAATGGAGAGGCAATCCAATGCTGACATCTGACCTTCAGGTACAGGAGCAGCAACACAGACTGGTGTATAAAAAAATGTCCTCACAAATAAAGAAATAGAGAAGAATAGACTATCTATGACAATGTGCCCTCTCTGGATCTTAACCTGTATTTAGCTTGCCTCAGTAATTATAAGTACTTCAACCATAACCCCAGAACAAAACATACAACTAATATACACTTACTACCTAACTGAAATCAATCTCGGAGGATACATTTCTGAATCACATCTTCCCAATCAAGACAGGCCAGCATCAGTCAAACTACAGTGTGTCAATGCTCACTCTTGGAGAGCAGAGTGTGGGGAAACACTCTCCATGGCTTCACTTTAGTGGTACCTAGCTAGGCTCCTCTCTTTGCTCTGATTAGACTAAAACTCTTCATTGTCTGCTGACTTCCCATGGATAATCTCACATTCAGCGCAAGTGCTATTTCCCACATTCACCAGCTTTTAATCTAATAATGTGGGATAGATTATTAAGTGACAAAAGCAAAAATAGGAACCCTTTCTAGACCTACTAGAATGACTGGATGATGTCAGATATTTGAAAGAACAACTGAGAGCAACGGTGACATTGACTCGCTCACCACAGATGCACCTCTGAGTGATAATAAACAATTCCTGTGTCCTATAACACTTCCTAACCAGTAGTAACTAGTGGATGCCTGGGTGTTAATACATTCTATTCAAATATGTAGAAACACCAGCACCTGTTTGTTTCCATGTAGTATGTCTGAATTTATCAATAATTCAAAATATTCAAAAATATTTAAATATATAATATTTACATAGATTGCAATATCACTGTTTAATAAGGAACACTCTGTATTCTTCAATCTAAAAACAGAGTAATGTTGCCTGCCATTTCTTTGAATATTGATCTAGTTGTTTACATACTGAGTCATTCTGTACCCTACCATGAATTTATAATATGTAGAAGAAAAACCTAGGATGCAGAAAATATCTTTAGTCAGGCTTTCAGGGTACAGGCTTTCTGTTCACTCACTCTTTTCTACACTTAAATTTGTCTACTCATGTACTCTCCGATGTTTCTAGCTTTTGAAACCTCAGCACATGCCCTATTGTCTCTTTAGCCTATCATCTGTTTCTCTTTTCCTCCTGTCTGTCTAATGCCTGCCCAATCTTAAATATGAAATTCAAGTCTTAACTTCTCCTGAAAGCCTTCTTCTGAGACAAACGTAAATATATATCTTTATTATTTTCAAATACGCTCTTTACCCTGTCACCAATTGTATATCATTCTCATGTAATGAAGAAGTAACATTTACTAGTAATTAATTAAGCTAAAACACATCCTATACATAAGTCCTTCAATTTGTGGAATAATTTTGGATGTTGAGAAAAGTCTTTGTTGGCATACTTTAAAAAAATCTTTTATCTACATTTCTTTTTTGTTTGTTTGTTTACAATTTTTTCATTGTATATCCCAATTGCAACCCACCTTCCTTCAACTCTTCCAAGTCTCATCCTCCCTCCCTCTTCTCCCTCATCGCCTTTTTCTAGTCCACTGAAAGGGGGAGTTCTCTTTCCCTGCCATCTGATCCTAGCTTATCAAATCTCATCAGAACTGCCTGGATCCTCTTCCTCTGTGGCCTGGCAAGGCTGCATCACCAGGGGGGAATGAACAAAGAGCAGACAACATAGCCCATGTCAGAGACAGCCCCTGCTCCCCTTAATAGAGAACCCATATGGAGACTGAGGTGTCTAAGGGCTACATCTGAGCAAGGGTTTAGGTCCTCTTTATGCATGGTCTTTGGTTGGAGTCTCTGCAAAACCCCTTGGGCTCAGATATTTTAGCTTCACTGATCTCCATATGGGGCTCCTGTTCCCTCCAGGTCCTTCTATCCCCCTTTTGTTCCATGAGATTCCCTGTGCTCTGCCCAAAGTTTGGCTTTGAATCTCTGCATATGCATTGATACTCTGTTGGTTGGATTCTTTGAGAGGACCCTCTATAGTGGGCTCCCATGGTGTTCCCTCTCTTTGACCTCTTCTAGTGTCTATCCTATTTGTGTGATTCTGAATGAGATCTAAGCATTCTTCTTAGGTCCCTCCTTGTTGTTTAGCTTGTTTATTTCTTCTATCTTTTTCCCCCTACTCCACCACAATCACTTCCAACACCTCAACACCAGGTAGCAAAGAGAAAGGGTTAGTGGAAGAGGGAGGCACAGTTCTCTTTCTTACCTGCTTCCTGCTGATGAGGGTCATAGGGTTCCTTGGAGCCAGTCTAATTCTCCTTTCAGGGGATCTCCATCTTCTTATCTCATTGCATCCACAGCAACTGGGAGCCACAGGGGGAAGCTTCAGTAGCCTTGTTCCTTCTTGGAGCTCCTCCACATCTCTTGGCTCTGGCATTTATTCTCTCTCCAGAGTCCGCAGATTTAAACTATCTGCAGCTGGCAAAGAGCTCCTCTCGGAGGCCCCCATGAGGCAAATAGTCTGCTGCTGTGGACCATCTGCATCAGTCCCACATCCCACACCTGGGATTAAAATAAACAAACAAAAAAAAAGAAAAAAAGTTTATATCCATAATAAGTCTTATGTGAATATACCAGTATAAATACGCAAGATCAACTGCAAAGGTGTGGATGAGCTGTGTCTATCACTGCAATAACCAAAGCAAATCCTTGCAGACATCCCTCAGCACCTGAATTATCTGCCTCATCATTTGTGGATACTAAGGAAGTACAAGCCAAATGGGGGCTCATAGTCCATACAACTGTCAGGTCATTTAGAAACTCCCCCCCCACACACACACACACAAACAACTGATTTTTCTGCAAGTACAAATAGTTAGCAGCTTCACTAAGCTAGTGAACGAATGACTGAAGAAATGACGACGAGAAGTGAGAAAGCGTCCATGAATGTCAGGCTATGTCTACAACGGACTCACAGCTGTTTTACAGCCCTTTAAGTCAGAAGTCTTTAAAAAAAAGCCATAGCTATGGGGAGAAGACTCTTTTTGATTTTTCTAGAAAGCCCTGATTTAGCCATTCTGACCCAGAAAGAAAACTTATTAATAGAATCCCCTTTCTCTCTCCAAAGTGCCCCAGTTTAGACATTAAATTGTCCTGTCACTATGGTTATACTTTGATGGAAATGGATTTCTTCGTAACACTGGCTTTAGTTTTAAATTTAGTAGCAGCCATACTTTCAAGAAATAATACAAAACAAATCTTTTTTCATTTCCACCTTTTCTTTATTTTTATAAAACTCACTTTAAATACAAGTATATATACAGATTTGAAGAAGAAAGTATATTTTATTTTTATGAATGGCATTTACACATGTATATACTGCTCTAGTTAGAGAGGTAACAATTGCATTGGCCTCTAAGATTTCACCACGTTTTCTTCCAGACTATTCCGTACGTCCTCCAAGGCAAAACTGAAATATATGATATACCATTTAGGGGGTTATTTTTCTGAAAGGAATACTTTTATATTCAAGCATGTTGCCCTGTACACAAGCAGCTCATGGTTTGTCGTTGTTGTGTTGCGTCAGTTGTACTCATAATAAAATTTTTTAGCCCATTTCCCTGGGAGTAGTTATATAGGCTTTATTCTGTATAACTTGGGCTATAATCTATTACAATATTGGGCTACAATAGAATAAAGATTGCATGACTATTTTACTACATATATTTTTGTTGCTTCAGGAGTATGATTTTCTCATAGTATCAGCATATAAATAAACATATTAAAAAACACCACTCAGCTCATCTATACCCCTGTCATCTTATGGAGAGTCAGAACTATAAACGCCGTTTTCTATATTCTCACTAATAGCTGAGTCTTACAGCTTTTTAATTTTGTACATTCTATACCAGGTGACAAGAGAGACAATGATATTTTGAATATCTGTTATAACCATAATTATTTTCCAAATATATAGTCAATTATAATTTTTAAGATATTTTGATTTACCCAAGTGATTAATAACATGCTTACTTTTAGTTTTTGTAATTTATTTTACCACTTTAGAATATATTTTGTTACTGTATATATGAAAATCAGAGAACAAGATTAGCAAAATACACATACACTTTCATTTCCATTATGTCAGAAAATGCCTTTTCTGGTTTTACAAACTATTGCAATTTATAGATCTTACTAATTCACAATCATTTCAAAAGAGACTCAGAATTCCTATCATGACCCAGGTGGAATATACAGAATGCAAAGGATACAAGTTAGTAAACTTTAAATAAAAGCCACTTCATAATCCTAAGACCAAGTATTTTACTACTAGGTGCTTTAGTTCAGAGAGCTAAATTGAAAATAGTATGTTTCATAACACTTGATAGGAAAAACCGTGCAACAAAAAATTGAAGTCAAAGACACACAATGTTGATCTTGATAAATAGCAATGAGATCACAGGAGCCCATCAAAATCCTATTTAAAAATAAGTTATAGTATGTAAAGGTAGTTCAGTTACAACTAACTTTAATTGACAGCCTCTATTTTTGTTTTTATTATCATATGTAGCTTTAGGGAATATGTTTAGTAAAGCATATGAAAATAAAAGCTCTGTGCTGTGTTGGACTAAAAGAGAGGTATCTGAACTCAAGGTGGAAGTCATTATTTCTATGAACCACCATGGTAGTCAAGGAAGCAAAAGACACAAAGGTGATTTAACTGTAAGCAGTTCAATGCCTTAGTGTGCTTAATAGAGCAAACCAAATTACTCAGTATAAATCTGTTACAGCTGTGGCTGATTATTATCTGCAGTTGAGTCTCTGTAGTATAACTTTGGGGAAAGATACTGCAAGCCCACCATCAATCATCAATCACCCTATTAGCTGAAATTCATTATCTTGTCAGCCTAGGAGCCTTAGATAAAGCGGCTATGATGAATCTTAATGAATCATAACCTCTCTGCTAAGAAAGCAATTAGAAACACAATTTTATGCCAAACAGAAGGCAAATTTAACATTTACTCACTAAAACCACTTTCAATGTCATTGTCTTCTGAGTTCACATTTAAGTGAGTAACAAAATATTTATTTGGTCTTATTATCTAAAATTATTATTGTTTGCTGAGACAAATACAAATATGTAAATATATAAATGTATGTAAAATCATTGTTATTTTAGTTTGATTGACATGGAAGTGTCAGTGAAATAATTTGTGGATAGCCACACATTAGGAGTTCCATATCACTCAGTTCCCCAAAGGCCAGATCCAGTAAGAAAATATAACTCCATTTGACATTGAGAAAGAAAAACAATTCATCTGATGGCCGTAAGCTACTTTGATAACAAAAAAGACATAATTAATAAGGCAATGACTTTGTGTTCTGGACATTTATAAAATGGCAACTAGACTCAGGCTTTGTGGTAGTCTTTGAACTCAGCCACCTATGGAAAAATCCAGCGCTTGGTATGATTATCGTTCATTCTCCCGTCATAGTCTGAGCTCAGCTGGACCACACGCCCTGACTGGAAAGGATTGCAGTGTGGCTTTCCGTGGTTTCTGTACAGAGTATGCCTTATGCCACAATTCAGTGATCTCAGTCTTGCTGTAATTGTTCACTTTATTTAAGGTAAAGTCAAAACATACTGAAGCATTTGCCCATTATTTAGGAGGTGAACCTCACGTTAGCTGCACTAGAGTCTTGTCAGGACACAGACACACTAGTAGACTTAATAGATTGATATACTTCTCGAAGACAAGCT
This sequence comes from Psammomys obesus, assembly GCF_907164565.1. NCBI lineage: Eukaryota > Metazoa > Chordata > Mammalia > Rodentia > Muridae > Psammomys > Psammomys obesus. The sequence continues at coordinate 11,677,427 of NW_026594428.1, forward strand.
ATAAAGTTGCATGTGGGCTTACTAAGGCTCCATTGCTTGAGCTGTGCAAAAGTTTCTTCAGCAGGTTCTTAGATGAAGAAAGGAAGATCACAGGTTATTAGTGATTTCACAGTGAAAAGACTTTAACAAATTGTTCTTTGTGGTATCGGCAATGATGTAACTATCAGAGTCATGTGTGAAGGATGTCTGTCTTGCTACCTCCACAGGTATTTCTTTTTCCCTCACTTCATTTTTTTTTTCATTCTTAGCCAACCTTTTATTTCTTTTTATTTTTTATTTTTGTCTCTCTGCTTCTTTTTTAGTATATAATTTTAATTTTTATTAATTACAGTTTATTCATTTTGTATCCCCCCCTGCAGCTCCCTCCCTCCTCCCTTCCAAATCCTATCCTCCCTCCCCCTTCTTCACACATGCCCCTCCCCAAGTCCACTAACAGGAGAGGTCTTCCTCTCCTTCCTTCTGATCCTAGTCTATCAGGTCTCATCAGGAGTGGCTGCATTGTCTTCCTCTGTGGCCTGGTAAGGCTGTTCCCCACTCAGGGGGAGGTGGTCAAAGAGCAAGCCAATCAGTTCATGTCAGAGACAGTCACTGTTCCCAATACTATGGAACCCACTTGGACACTGAACCACCATGGGCTACATCTGTGCAGGGGTTCTAGGTTATCTCCACATGGTCCTTGGTTGGAGTATCAGTCTCAGAAAAAACACCTGTGCCCAGATTTTTTGGTTCTATTGCTCTCCTTGTGGAGCTCCTGTTTTCTCCAGGTCTTACTATTTCCCACTTCTTTCATAAGATTCCCTGTACTATGCCCAAAGTTTGGTTATGAGCCTCAGTATCTGGTTTGACACACTGCAGGGCAGAGCCTTTCAGAGGTCCTCTGTGGCAGGCTCCTGTCCTGTTCCCTGTGTTCTCCTTCTTCTGATGTCCATCCTCTTTGCCTTTCTGAATGGGGATCCTCACTTTGTTTTAAGTGATACTAGCTAACTAATTTTGTCAATGACTAATGAACAGAAAAAAGTATGTTCCCATATTTAAGAATGTGAAGTTATTTCTCATTGTGTATTTACTTTAATTCCCTAGCCAACATATCAGAAGGGTATGTATTTATCCTCTGTTTATTGTCCAATAGGGCTTATTAGCTTTGTGCATATGGCTTTAATGATGTTTTATCTTTGTATGGCAACATCTTCTACTAAAGATCATATGCTTTCTTAATTGTCTTCATTCTAGATTCTGGATTCATATCCATTCATAGCCATTGGTATTAATCAACTACCAATGCCATTTTTGTCTTTGTCATTGAAACTATTAGTTTACTGTAGGAATCTACTCCCTTGTAATTTATACTTTGTTATAATTTTATTCTTCAAGACTTTCACACATGTATACAATATGATTACATCCACCACACATCCCCAATGTCTCACAATACATCCCCCTCCTCAGTTCATTTCTTTGTATGCCTGTGGGATACTCTACTATGTCCAATTAATGCTGATCACATATGCATGCCTATGCATCCTTCCCCTGCCGTGTGAGAATTCTACCAGTAGGCAAACCCTCCAGGAAGAATGATTCTTCCTCCCTAGAAGGTGACAAAGTCTGCTTTTTGTTTGTCCATGTTTGTTCTTAGTTCTGACATAGCTGGACTTTGGTGATGACGCAGGAAAAAGGGACCAAAGTAAGCCAGTATTCACCTGGAATTTGATGTGTTTAACTGGGATGTTAGTTCATTTTCTTTAATTCACAAATTCAGAATAGATTCAGGGTAAATATTACGTGCAATTAGGCATTTCTCCTGCCAAACTGGGTTCCAGTTTTGAATAACATGGATGAACAGGATTTCTCAGTCTCCTGAAGTGGTAGGAGAAATGCTGTGCTTCAGTGGACCCAGTCAAAAGAAAGGTGTGGCAAATCATATCCACTAGCCTGTTCCTATTACAATGGAACCCACTTGGATAATGAACTGCTATGGACTACATCTGTGCAGGGGTCTTAGGTTATCTCCATGCATAATCCTTGGTTGGAATATCAGTCTCAGGAAAGACCCCTGTGCTCAGATTTTTTGGTTCTGTTACTCTCTTTGTGGAGCTCCTGTCCTCTCCAGATCTTACTGTTTCCCACTTCTTTCCTAAGATTACCTGCACTCTGCCCAAAGGTTTCCCATAAGTCTCAGCATCTACATTGATAGTCTGCAGGGCAGAGCTTTTCAGAGGTCCTCTGTGTCAGGCTCCTGACTTGTTCCCTCTTTTCTCCTTCTTCTGATGTCCAGCTTTTTTGCCTATCTGGATAGGAATTGAGCATTTTAGCAAGAGTCCTCCCTCTTGATTAGTTTCTTTAGGTGTACAGATTTTAGTAGGTTTAATCCTATATTATATGTCTATATGAGTGAGTATATACCGTGTGCATCTTTCTGCTTCTGGGATAGCTCACTCAGGATGATCTTTTCCAGATCCCACCATTTACCTGTAAATTTCATGATTTCCTTTTTTTTTTTTTATTGCTGAGTAATATTCCATTGTGTAGATATACCACAATTTGTGCATCCATTCTTCAGTTGAGGGGCATCTGGGCTGTTTCCAGCTTCTGGCTATTACAAATAAGGCTGCTACAAACATGGTTGAGCAAATGTCCTTATCTTTTGGATATATGCCTAGGAGTGGTATAGCAAGATCCAGCTATAGATATATCCTGTGTGATTTCCATCTCAAAGAAAATTTTGTATATCTTTATTATGCTTGCCGAGCTGTTAAGAAAACGTCTCTGTTTCATTTAGGTCAGTGGAGGCTAAATTTTTAAAGAACTCATTTTTGGCTCTGCGTGTTTAAAAATAAATTTTCTCCTTTGCATCCTACAAATATCAAGTACTGTGTGCTAAAGGAAAAGAAAACGGCTTTCTGAAATAAATGACAACTTATATAAATACATATATATTTTAAGTTACATATTAATACTTAATGTTTATATATATATATATATATATATACATGTAAATGTATACATATATATGAGACCATGACGGACATCTGTTCTGATCACAAATCAATGGAGTTGCCTTCCTGCTTTCCCTTAACTATGCCCGAAACTCCAGGAACCATCCTGACTGTGGTAAGCGTGACAGCAGAGAAGGCACAATGAAGGCAGCAGCAGTCTTAATTAAATTGCAGTTGGGATGTTTTGCATTTTAACACACTGCCAGTGCCCTTCCTAAAGAAAAGATGTACAATGTCTCTGGTGGACAAATTCATTCATTTTATGCCTTTGCTAGCATAAGGCTTGCTCGCAGTTGCAATGTAATTAAATAATGATTGGTGGTTTGAAAGGAGGCTGTTTCAGATGTCATTACATCTTAGTGTAATGCTGAGTGAAGAAGCGTGGGAAATGATAGCGATCAAGACTCACTTAATCACACTTTACATTATTACTAGATTCAAAGGAATATTTTAAGTAGGAAAAAAATCCTCGCTCTATATTAGCATGAAGGTTTGGTTTTAAGTCGAACACCTTATCTCTTTACTAAGTGAAGAAAAATAATCTTTCTTCTGTACTAAGAACTAAAATCTGTCATCAATAATATATGAGAAATTAAAATTTAAAGCTCTGTGTAAGGTTGAAGCAAATGGGTTTCAACTGGAAAATTTATGCTTAGTGAAAGAGTTCTCAAAAACTTGACATAATTCCTATATCTAGGCATAAACATTTACGTGAGATTATTTTTAATTTTTTGAGAATTTGCAGAATTTTGTTTTTACTATTTGTTATGTTTGTCAGCAAAGCTGGGGATGAAGCCCAAGGACCTCGTTTGCACTCCCAAGTGTGCTTTCACTGAGGTACAACCTCAATTATCTACGTCCTATCCCTGTTTCTTTCCCTTTTCGTTTTCTCTCTTTTCTTAATTTATTGATTTATTTACTAACATCCCATCACAATTATAGCACCCTTTCACCTCTCCCCTCGGTCCCACCGCCCTCTTTCCTTATCCCAATTCCCCTACTCCTCAGAAGATGGGAGTCCCCTACACACACACACACACACACACACACACACACACACACACGCACACCAGCCCACTCCAGCACATCCAGTCTCATCAAGACTGAGCAGCATCCTCTTCCCCGTAACATGCAGGAGAAAGTAATCAAAAAGCAAACAACAGAGTCCACATCAGAGACAGCCTCTGTTCCCCTTACTAGGAGATCTGAATGAAGCCCGAGCTGTCCATTGGCTGTATCTGTGTAGGAAGCCTAGGTCTGGTCCACGTATGGTTATTGGTTGGTGCTTCATTCTTCACAATCCCTTCTAGGCTTTAATTAGTTGGCTCTGTTGGTCTTCTTGTAGAACTCCTGTCCTCTCCAGGTCTTTCTGTCCTTCCCCCCAGTTTTCCATACTACTCCCTGCGCTTCACTCAATATTTGGCTATGAGTATCAAGATCTGTTTCAATCCACTGCTGGGTGGAAACTCTCAGAGGACAGCCATGCTAAGCTTCCATCTGCAAGCATAGCAGAGTATCGTTAATAGTGTCAAGGATTGGACCCTTTGATGAGGTGTGTCTCAGGGTGGGCCAGGCATTGGATGGACATTCCCTCAATCTCTGCTCGATCTTTATCATTGCACATCTTGTAGACAGGGTAAATTTTGGGTCGCTGTGGGGTGGCCTCTCAGTCTCCATAACCAATGCTACTAGGCTACAGTCACCCCCATATCCTTCCAGAAGCCTACCCTGTCTTAGGTCTCCAGCTTGTCATAGAGATTCCTCAGCCCATGTTTCTCTTGGTAGGCCTTCTGTCCTCCTGTACCAACTTCCCCCAGGTCTGATCTTCACCCTTATATCTCTTTGTATTTCCTCTCTCACCTTGTTCCCAGTCTTCAACAATTGCCTCTGTCAATTCTATTATTCCTCTGATTGAGATTTAAGCATTCTCCCTTGGGTCCTCCTTTTTCTTTGTCCTTTGGGTCTGTGAATTGTAGCATGTTTACCTGTGCTATATAGCTAAAATTGGCTTATAATTGAGTACATTCCACCTTGTAAGTGAATACATACCTGGTGAGTCTTTCTGGGTCTGTGTTACTTCACCAGGATGATCCTTTCTAGTTCTAACCATTTACCTTCAGTTTGCATGATTTCCTTGTTTTTAATATCTGAGTAGCATTCCATTGTGTAAATGTACTCCACTAAGTTCATGGAGATCAAGGAGTGTGTATGGGTCTGAAATAGCTCCTCTGCATAGATATTATGCTTGTGTAGCTTGGTGTTATTGAGGGCTTCCTAACACTTGGGCTTTCCCTGACACTTTCGCCTTCCTTTGTGACCCGCTTTTCTCCTACTGGGGTGCCTCATCCAGCCTTGATGTGAGACTTGTAGCTGGTTTTCTTGTAGCCAGGTATGCCATATTTTGTTGATGTCCCTGGGAGACCTGCTCTTTTCTGAGGAAAGCTGAAGGGAGAGTAAAAAAAACAGGGGGTGGGGGATGTGAGTTGGAGGAGAGAGGCTAAGGGAAGGGAGGAAGAGGAAATCGTGGTCTGGATGTAATATATGAGAAAAGAATATGTTAAAAGGAAAAAGAGGAATGTGTAGACAAGAAGAAAGGGAAATGATTTCCAAACTTGATTTTTCTTTTAACAAAGTTATTTGAGGAACGGAACTATTTCTATAACCTCTTTTTCGGCAAATGATAAATAACAAAATGTAAAAATTAAAACAGGGTATGGCCTCTCTTATGTAGGATAGAATTAACTTCTTCAAGACCTTATGGATTTGTTTCAGTAGAGAATAAAGGTTGTCAGCCATGTGGTCTGTATTCAGCCTCCCTGTCTGAAGAATACAATGTTACAATGTCATTTCCGTAAACCTTTATCAGCCACAGTTAGAATCAGAACTGACCATGGGTGATAGTGCTGAAGTTCTTCAGGACCACAGTAGATAAAGCTTTTTACATCCTGCTCTCTATTAGGTCACAGTAGGAAACTGTGGCCAATGAGTCCATACTTGGTACTAGGTCTGGGACACAGACACCTTTGTGGGAGTGCTGGATCTGGGAATGTTGTCTGGAATGTAGTGTGTGCTCACTTCGTAACGGCTGCACTGCTGTATAACAGGTTGGCAGCCAGCCCTTACCAAATGGTTCTTACGGGAAATCTCTGACCCAGATCATAGTATAGATATTAATGGCTCCTTAGAGGCAAGTCCTATGAGGGAAGCACAGTGGTCCTGATGGCTACTATGATCCTCAGCAATGGAAGTATCTGTGGCTCCCTGAAAAGCCAGGCACATGGTGATACCCATATATGCCTGATGCTGATAGGTCTGTGCCTCTTCTTTTATTGCTACCTCTCCAACCCCATATTTCTTAGTTATTCTCACATCACCTTAATTCTGAGTTTAATAAAATAAAAACATAGTCACTTTACACAGTTCTGGGAGTCTTTGCTTTTCCTTCGATGTAAAGAAGACCATAGGCTAGGGATAGCTCTCTACATTACCTACGGCTGGTAAGATGATGCAGCTGGAGAAAACACCTCTCTTTATCCTTCTTTCTTTCTCTTTGGAATTTTGTTATTGATTGAAATTATTGGTTGGACTCCTGAGTTTATTTGTGACTACTGTTTTTATAGGGGGCAGAAGAGCCCAGGATCTTCCCCTCTGATGTTCTGCTAATGGTGATTTCCTTAATAATCGAGAAAAGTGGATCACTATCATAATTCCTGGTGGACTTGTTTTTGCTCTCTCATGTTTGGTGATTTTCTTCCTGTCTCAGAGTTATCTGAATTATGACTCAGAGCAAAAAACAAGAATTTATTAAGAATTAAGTTCCCACTAATTATCTACAGCCTCTGGCAGAGGTTTTTGTGTTTTCTGATTTTTCCAATCCATTATTTTTCCTCCAGCAACTGTACCTTGCTCTGTTTTCTGTGTTGACCCTAGTGATACACATCATTTTTTAATCTTAACTTTGAGCAAACATTGCTCTCAGAAAGCATTTTTTAATAATGGAATTTTATTGAAGAGGCAATATGTCACAGCAGGATATTATAGAGACGACTAAGAAAACTTAAGATATAATACCCAATTATGTTTCCTTTTGCTGAAAATCTATTCACACTGCAAAGCATCTCTCCCTCACAGACCTGTGCTTGATCTCCCTTCAAAACTTTATGACCTTCCTTGTTCCCCTTTCTAAGCAACTATCAGTGAGAATTTCAGCTCAGCTCGCCAAGCAGAGCAACATATTTTCACATAGCCACTGATATTTCACTAAAAGTAACAGTGACACTTTTCTAATTGTTTAGGGAAAAAAAGCAGGATTTGTAGAAGGGGTTTCTTTGTCTAGGTAAGTGTTTGAATTCACAATGTGTCTTTACCTAAGATGCAACCTCCAGCCTTGAGTATATTGAGGTGACTGGTGTGAATTGTGTTGCATGGAAAGAAAATCTTGCAAAAACAATAGCTTTCAGTACAAGATAGAGACACTTCACAAGTTGCTGTTTCTCTAAACCTGGATGTTTCTTAGGTGGCCCCTGTATTTAAATCTTAAGAAATCTCATCCTCACCAAATCTTAGGTGGTTTGGAATAGAACATGATTAGAGTGTACTATGTCTCACTTCATTATGTATTTATAGCCTCCATCTGAAAACTGTGACATTATTTATGGGAACTGTGATTTATATCTGATAATAAAATTCAGTTATCCTTCTAAGGACTAAAAAGTTTAGATTTGAAGACCAAAAGAAATCCAATTGCTGCAAGAGGAAACATCATGTTTTCAGGGTGAAGTTTATGATTCCAGATTCAAGGTGGAAAAGGGAATATTTAGTCACAGAGAGAGTAAAGGACATAGAGTATTTAAGGGTGGAAAGGGAGTAGGACCTTCTACAAACAAAAATGTGCAAGGGAAAATGGCCCACATAGCTAGATATTCTAGCACTCATATACTCAAATACTATGTGGTGCTGAGAAGCTAAAACTGTTACAGTAAACACAGGGTCCTCAAGCCAACAGGAATCCTCATCACAGAGGTAATTGCTATCATCTATTCTTGATTATTAGCGTATTTAGTGATGAGATTATCATCACAGAATCATGAAACCATGCCACGTACTCCTTGTTTTGCTCATCCTAGGGAAATGTATAGATAATATTAAAATCAACTAATTTGTAGACTTATTCATATGTACACTGACATTTGCTAACAGCATGGGTAGTGTTCATTTGTTTGCAAAATCTTGTAAAGCAAAAGAAAAATAATCAAATTTCCTGTTATATTTTGTAACTCAAGCCACAGAAAAACCATTTAATATGACACCTATCTTTTAAACCAACATTATATAAGAAAATATTTATTCCTTAACTAGAACAAGAAAGACTATGACACATGATGAGGACATCACACTTATCTCTTGTGATAATAACGATATGTGATCAAACAGCACTAAAGCTTGGGAGGAATGAACAGCTTATGGGCCTGCCTTCTACACTGGACAGAAAACAAGGAAGGCCCAAGGCAAAGCTATGCACCTAGAGAAAGAGCCACAGATTCCTAAGCCCAGATAATTGCTATATCCAGTACGCACTACACATTACGTAGACGATCTGTATAAAACATTGAAGACAAGGGGCAAATTATAATTAATGATATTCAGATATGATTGTGAAAATGTACACTACTGAATAACTGCTCTATTTTTTGAAGCTTCTGTTTCTATATGAATGAATATCCTAGAGTAACAAGAGTGTGGCTGACACAAGCATGGACACTTCGCAAAGCTTTCTGAGGCTCATGGTCCTCTGAACCCAACCATTGTGTATTGTCTATTCATCCTGAAATGAAGATTTAAATCTAAATCCCTGAGTATGATGTTGAGAGTTGGGGTCTTTGAGAGGTAATTAGGTCATGAGATTAGTGCTCACACAAAAGAGACAGCAAACATCTTTCATCTTTCTGCCAAGTGAATATACAGGAAGCAAGTTATCGGCAAACAGTTTCTGATGAAAATTTGATTCTGTGAGCGTCTTCTTTCAGAATTATTGCCTTCACAACTATGAGAAGTATTCTGTTGTTTGAAAAGGATCAAGCTTTGAAACTTTATTGTAATAGTCTGGATTTAGATGCAGGTTTTCTCTACAATTCAGCTGAACCCTATAAGAGAGTAATAACCTCGAAGGTTTGTAGGTTAAAGAAATTAAAAAATAAGAATGAATAAAGTAGATTAATTACGCTTTTTTGTACTGAAGAAAATCTGTATGAAGAGTGAATTCATTAGGGCTAAAGAGTTGGCTCAGCAGTTGAAAGTGTTTGTTGTTCTTCCATAGTCCTGAATGGAGCTCAGTTCCCAGCACCTACGCTAAAAGACTTACAACTGCCTGTCACTCTTCCTCCCTGGGCTCTGATATCCTCTGCAGCATCTGCAGGAAGTTGTGAGCACACACACACACTCACACGCACACACACACACACTCATACAAAAATATACAAACACATACACAGACACATACATACACAAACACACACATACTCATACATACACACAAATACACACACACACACCAATGAAGTGGAAGTTTCTGGTTTACTTAAAGCCTCAGTTGAGTCATGTGATACTTTGTTAGAAGTGATCTTGTGAAGGAGCACATGATGTTTTGCTGTGAACTGTCTTGTGCAAGGGCCATGACTTTGGCCAGCTAAGAACATCTTTGGGTGAACTCTGATGAGAGGATATGCATATATATATATGCATGCCCAGGGACAGTGAGACATCACTTTTTGGATCGACATTTCAACACTGACCTTCATGCTTGACTTCACAGAGAGAAACTTTCTAGCTAACTGCTCAGGGCAATCCAGGTGAGTCTTGAGGTTTCACTGACGGGTCCCGATCTTCTGAATCATGCTGATTTGTGTCGCTGCTTGGTGTTGGCCTTTGGACTGTAGTGCTGATATGTGGACAGCGAAGAATGGACTCATCTCAATGAACTACTTCCAAAACGATCTACAACCCTCCTTTACCTAATAACCTTTTTTCTCCCCTACCTCTGGTCAGTGAGTGGAAGGGACATAGAAGCATTTAAGAACCCTAAATAATATAGATTGGGTAAAAAAAAAAAAAAAATCTAAGCCTACACACTAAATAAATGTATAATAAACCATATATTTTTATGAAAACAAAATGGATGTGTTGATGTTTGACTTGGTTGATTATTAGAGCTAGACAAATGCGCAATAGATAATCTCAATGAGAAAATAAAAAGCAAAAGTGTGAGATTATATTGGCCAAGATGAACTTAAAACATAAGATGAAAAGATCAAATGAGTTTTCTTTTGTTGAAAATCCAATGCTCCTATCTTAAATAACAAATTTCTTCCTTTTAATATTGTCCTAGAGCAGGTGATTATTATGTGAAAAACAGGTTTTCTTGTGGGATTTCCATACACACTTAGTTGTGCTTGAGTCTTTTCCCTCTAGTTGATCCTTTCTCCCCTCTGCCATCCTCCTCTCTACTTGTACCTCATCTCCACCTTCCACTTCCAAAAAGCTTATGTTCTATTACTCTCTCTAGACCCTCCCTTAAAGGCCCTTCACCCACATTGACTTTATGAGCCTTTTTCTGTATTCTGGCTTTTTCACAAGATTCAATGCGAATAAACATATAAAAATTTATAAAATATATAAAAATTATAAGCTGGAATTTACATGTGATACATAACTGTATTTGCCTTTCTGAGCCCGCATTACCTCCACTAAATATAATATTTTTCCAGTTTCATCAATTTTTCTATAATTTTCCTTTCAGGCTTGTATGACACTATATCATTTACATCTTGGTAGACATTTAGGTTAAATCATTTCCTTCTATTATAAAAGAAAGCAACAATAAGCATGGATGTACAAGTATCTCTGTGGTCAGAGTCTTTTCATTATTTACCCTGTAGTAAATAGTGATATAGTGGCATCAGAGAGGAGTTTTCCTTTCAGTTTCTGAGAAGCCCCACCCTGATTTCCACAATAGCTGCGCTAGTTTTCCTCCCATTCTAAGGATCATCTGTTCACTCAGCTGATAGTTTTTTGGGGATGTGTAGAAGTTTTAATTTTGTATAATTTGTCAGTTCTTGGAGTTATCTGCTGTCCTTCTGAAACTCTAATAGAGACTTCTTGCCTACCCTGATCTCTTAAAATCTCTATAGTCTCTGTTAAGAGGTTTCGGGAAGTAAATTGAGCTATAGGTAAGATTGCCCTATAAGATAGGGCATAAGATAGGGATATTAGTGACTTAGCAGGAAAATGTCAAATTAATATTTGTGGTGATTTAAACAGTTCACAAACTTAATTCTAATACTTAAGACTATATATAAAACACCCAGAAAAGAAGAGAGCATAGGTATTTTATAACCTGAAGAAAACATTTTGTAGACAGGAGGAGGAATGTTTTACATACACTGTAATTAAATAAAATGAGGCATAACACAACTAAAAGTCAATGTTTTCAGACCATATATTTGATTGTGTCCCCAGCTTATATAAAGAATTCTTAGACACTCATCATAGTAAAGTGCTCCAACAAAGGATGGGCAAAAGATTTTGTGAACTCTTAACACAGAGAAGATGGCAAATTATAACATTAGAAGTTGCACAATACCATCATTTCTTAAGCTAGTGCTTTAAATATATATATGTCTATCAGACTATCACTCCACTCCTATAGAAATGCATGTTTAGAAAGGGACACAGGTTAAAAAAAAAAAAAGACTGAACTTCCACAAAGCTTAAAATCTCTGTGATCTCTGTGCTTTGTGTCCACTGGCTGATCACTTCTTTGTAATAAAATAGATTTTCACTTAAAGAACAGAGACTTTTCTATAAAGCATTTCTAGTCATCTTCAAGAACAAACAGAAAGAACTGGTAGGGGTGGTACATGCCTGTAATCCCAGTTCTAGAGAGGTTGAGGCAGAGCAGGATCATGAATTCAAGGCCAGCCTGGGCCTCAAAATGAGTTCTAGGCTGTATTAGTTATTTTTCTGTCATTGTGATAAAATTCCATAACCAAAAGCAACTTATGGGAAGAGTTTAATTTCGCTGATGGTTCCAGAGGAATAGGTTCATCATGGCAAGGAGGGAGGCATAGCAGTATGCTGCAGGCATGAACCAAGACTGGGAAGCTGAGAGCCCATGTCTTCAAGTGTAATCACAAAGCAGAAAAAGCAAACTTGAAGTAGGGGCAGGTTTTATGGTCTCCAGGTCTGCCACCAGGGAAGTGCTTCCTTCATCAATGCTATCCACCACAAACATCTCCACAAAGCACTTCCCACTGAGAAGAGATTGTTAAAATGACCAAGCTTACGGGGGCATTCTTCATTCAAGTCACACACAGGCCAACCCTGCCTTAAGACATTAGTTCTAATTAGTTTATCTGAGACTCAGAGGTCCTTTTAACTACTGTGCACAGTGGATATATTCAGCGTGAAATAGAGAAGGACAGGAGAAAGGGAGAAAGAAAGAAAGAAAGAAAGAAAGAAAGAAAGAAAGAAAGAAAGAAAGAAAGAAAGAAAGAAAGAAAGAAAGAAGAGTGAGGAAGAAGGAAAAGAAATGATCTAAGTTTAGCCCAGAGTGCTGGAGAAAGGAGCTAATTGAATCCACTGGGGTTTTGGAACTGTGATTCTGAAACATCCAAACACAGCAGACAGACTTACACTTTTAAGCCTACCTCACTTCTGCCAATGGAGTTATTTCCAGAAATGTTCCACATCAGATTTCCTATATACAGACTCTGTACAATTATTAAACGTAGCATGCTTGAGAAAAACACAAACTAGGAACCTTGATTATATTGCATATTGAGTTTAAAAAGTATGTACTCAAATAAAAAGACTCATATATCTGGTTTATATCAAAATGAGTGCTTCTGCCTGAGCTGAATCTGGCATGAGTTGTTTGGGCAGTTATATAACCTTCCATTTGCTCTGCCTCCATATGTCTCTGCTGGAGCTTACTGCCAGGCTCTGCAGAATGTAGATGAGGAATTTGCACAGTCAGTACTGGAAAGCAGCAAGAGAGCAGCAGGTTCAGTTCCTGGTAACAACCTGGGTCACAGGGGTGGCAGGGCATCCAGGGGTCATAGAAGCACAGAAACAAGTGGGATCTATGCCAAATGCCTTAGTAAGGAGCTGGAGCCAAGCAGCCATCAGGATCCCCATAGCAAGCGCAGTGACACAAGACAGGCTGTGCTTTCTAAGGAGATCAAATCCTCTGGGATGTTTCAGTAAGCTTTTATTAGTTACCACCCTGAGCCAAGTCCTGTTCTACAACATCATAAAGAGCCTATCCTGATAACATACGCTTGGGCTTACTGTGTGTCTTTCTGGTCTTGTTTTTGTTGTTTATGATGATTATTGTCTGTCAATGTACATAGAATGTAGATAAATGCAAAGCCTCATTGCCTCTTACTTCAACCGGATAATTACAAACCTTTCAGAATCATGTCTTAGTTACTCCTGCAACTCTCTCCTGGCTGCATAGGTATGTGGCATGGATTAGATCGTCGGTAAATTATTGGTTGACTACATTCTCATTCTCTCTTAAATTAAGTGCGGTAATCCTATGTTAACCACATTATAAAAGAGACCATTTAGATTCTACTTTAATCTCATTGTGTCTGGCAAATTACTTAATATTTTTAAACATCGTGTGGCCTTATCTGCAATATATGGTTAAATAATTGCAATGCCTGAATGTAAAGATTAAAAAAAATCTGATACACATAAACATAAAACATATTTTTCCAATAATAAAACACATCTGCATTCATTTTCAGAGGAATTAGTTTCTATGTTTGGAATCTTACAATTTAGAAATATGCAATGCAGAAAATAAAGAATTCATTTACACATTGTCAGATAAATCCATTCTGGATATTGAAAAATAATTTTGACAACAACAACAACAACAACAAAAACACTTAATAAACTACAGTTCATGACTAACCCCAACCTTAGAACTTATAGTAAAAGAGGGAAAACGCATTAGTGGCAGACAGGAGTTTGTAATCTCTTATAAAAATTATTGAGGGAAAGAAAATATAAAAACAAAGTAATTGTCAATTCCAAAGTTCCAATTTTGTGATAATATAAACTGATCAAAATATATTCTTCCTTTAAAAAGATACTATAAAAATGATATATAACATAGAAAACTGAAGAATGTCTTCCAAGTACTTACCATTCCTTACAGAACCCAAACAAGAACCAGTCCCCTAAAGAACAGTCACGTTAATATACATATATATGTGTGTACGTGTATATATACATGTGTATATACAATGTGCATATAGGTGCACATAAATGTATACACATATACATCATTGAATTAGAAAACAACTGTTTTGGTGGGATATTGCAGAGTATCTCAAGGACTGTCACATTCCTAGACACACAAGGCTGTGGAAGGTAGTGCTTGTTCTATGATTAAATTCCGTTTGATCTAAGAACAGTGAGAATTTTTCCAGAGCAGACTTTGATTATTGGTCTTAGAACTGAGGAGAGAAGGGAAAAATTTCCCAGCTAACAATCAGTCCCAAGACACATAAGTACAAAGTGAGTCAGCACAGGAACAAAATCTCCAAAACTTTAAATTCTGCAGTGACTTACCCTGCAAAATTCAGCCAAGAAACAGACACTCCTAATGTCCCCCATCAAGGATTGATGGGCCACAAGGGATACGAAGGAACAAGTCAAAGATCTTTTAACAACTACCATAGCCAAGAAGAGAAGGATTACGAAAGCATCAGCAGCCACATTTTTTCTGAGCAAAAGAAACAAAGACACAACTAGCAACAACAAAACCCCCAAACATTGGTGTACCCCAAATGTATTCCCAGGGAAAATTAAATGTGTTTTTTATTAGAGAAAGGAAGCCAAACACACTCACCTGTAGACACATCCCTTAAGATAAATGTTCATTGCATAACTTTATTGAAGAATTCTCCAACAGCCATGATACATAAACATGTACCATCCATCCTAAAAATTGGCACTGTTGTCAAATGATGTGACACTAGGGGACACTCAATATCTTGAAAGGAAGTTGAAACAAAGGCAATGAGTGATGATTTTCTAATGTCACAGGGTTAATGCAACAAAGTATGGAGAATGTTAGCATTCCCACTGGAGTGGAAACATCTGGCATCCATAAATCAAAGCCAGGGTACCATGGCATGTGGATCACAGTGAATCAAAGGAATTTAAAAATATAAGTGCTAAAGTTTTAAAGCATGCAAAGGGATGAAACACATCATGAGCTCACAGCGTAGTTTTTTTTTCCTTCTTCAGTAGAGTGTACATTCCTCATGCTATCTAAACATTAGACATCACATGTACTCTTTCATCTATTTATTCCCAAATTAAATCAATAATTTTTTATATCAATAAAATTAAAATAAATATCAGCACTAAATAATATAATCATAGAAGCAAGCTAGCTAAATATGAGAAAAACGTCCTTTCCAACATTTTCAAGAATAAAAAATTGAGAATTAAAAAAAATAGACTATAGTGAAAACATAAATTCCAATGTGAAGGTACACAGCTTCCATTCCAAACAAACAGTCTCTCAGAACAAAAATTCATTGAAATGTATAGATTTTTAGTCCAGTTAATTCTTTGCAAGTTTTTTTATGATGAAGTTTATTTTTGAAAATACATGCATAGGCAAACACTAAAGGTTACAAATTTTAAAGCAAATGTATGTGAATAAACTATAACATACAAACATTTAAATACATCTTTTTACATTGGAATATAGAATGAGACACTACCTAAGCTATTCAGAAAGACCGAACAGATTAATAAAAAAGGCACTATGAAACTACAGCCAAGTTATGAAAATTATTCAACTGCTTGAAAATATAGAAAGACATGTATTTTCTTAAATAGTTTTTACAAGTTCTAGAACCCAGCAAACAAAGGTGGGATAAAACTGTGATAGACCAATACCATGTATGCATATAAATGATTTAATTACATTCTAACAATAAGTGGTAATTCAGATATTAAAACATAAATAAAAGAATAGTTTATTAAATAGTCATATTAGTCTGCTTCAAAAATATAGCCATGGTTTAATATTAACAAGACATTATGGTGTACTTCAATGGATTACTCACTGTGGAAGAAAATACAATGCTACAGTAAAGATTTTGAATGAAATTTAAGTCTTGATTACCAATCAATACCTACAAACTTTAGTTTGGTTTAATTTCCCAGTCAATACTAGCATCCTCATAAAAGTGATACAATTCCCTCCACTTGTATGGCTTCAGAACTATGAGCATCCAGAAATACCCATGTGCTCAGCCCTGGGGCCTGTGAACATCTTCCTTTGTGTGACAATAGAGAATCAGAGCAAAAGGCCACCATCAGCTATTTTTTCCTGATGGCCTAGTCTGAATGTGTCCTGTAACATTTCAATTTATCATACGTTTTTCCACCATTTGTAGAGACATCTTCTCATTATTTGCTTGCCATAGCCTGTGCTTCCTCCTGATTTGCATTTTCTATGTCATGGATCTGGGTCCTCAGAGAAGCATACAATACACAGAGAACTATGTGAGATGTGAAGTTACAGCCACAGTAAATGTAAGAATGAGTGCAGATCAGTAGAAAGAGAAGAAGCAAGAACATAGGCTTTATACATTTCTATATAGAACAGAGATTTTATTTTACATGTCTGAGTAAATGTAGCCTAACTGGCATATATGAGTACATAATACAGACTACTTGTCTTAAAATCAAACCTCTAGACATAAAGGTTTTCATAAACCTCAGAAAATAAAATTGTGACAAAGGTAAAATGAAATGTGTTTTTAACATTAGAATTTTCAAAAATTGTTGTAGTCACGACATGATAGCCCAAACAAGAAAAAAGTTTCTGTTCTTGAAAACCTAATAAATATTTTATAACAAACAATTCTGTAAACCAAATTATTAATTTTTAAAGTAGAAGAAATTTCTCTAATTTCTTTTATGGGCTGTTATGCATAATATTCAAGTAACTGCAAATTAAAATAAATAAATTAAAGTCCTGTCTTCAAAAATGGAAATCAATGGGAACAAGTATTTCACAAAGTCCTCAATAAATATGAGAAAATAGAGAAAAAATAATAGTTTACAAGATTGACTAAAATGTTTTTCTAATTGCTGTGACAAAAATGTATGACAGAAGAAACTTATGAAGGGAAGGCTGCGTTTCTTTGAGCTCACAGTTTGTGGGTGTAACCTACCATGGTGAGGAAGCCATGTCATCAGCGGTGTGAAGAAGCTGGTCACATTGTTTTCACAGTCCAGAAAGCCAGCCCAAGGATGCTCACTCCCAGCCCAACGTAGCTCTTCCCTCTTCAGTTAAACATCTCTGAAAACCCCCAGAGGCATAACCAGAGATGGTTCCACGGTGATTCTAAATCCAGTCAAACTTAATCCAAACTGACAAATGAAGACTAACAATCATAGACAGTAAATTGTGGCATACTGAATCCACAGTTATAACAGAAATACAATGATTACTTTATCCATTAACCAGCACAGCTCAAAGCACTTAATACTCAAGCTGAATGTAAAGGAGGCAGAGCATTCCTGAGCATTTAAAGAATGACAACAGACTCAATGTAACTTACCTTTGTAGTGATAATGCGCAAATGTGTTCAATGTTAAATTATACCAGCCTTTACATAATTACAAAAAGAAAAGCACATTTCAAATAAAAAAGTGAGAAAGGTTGAAACAAGAAAGAGGGGTGAACAGAGTGAATAAGTCAAGAAAGATAGTTATGATACAATATGTACAGAGCAGTTTCACTGTATATGCTACAGAAAAGCCTGGAACTCCTAAACATGGAACATTGGCAAGGAAATCAAAATGACTCAGTTAACCACTATTTTACATGTGGTTTTGTTTTCTGACAATGACATAATCTATTACAGTATCTCTGAGCAGTATAAATTGATAGATGACTGTTATCGGATTCAACCGCACAGAAACAGTAGAAAACTGACACAGACACAAACTGTTCTTGTCTTAGTCAGTGTTCTATTGCTGTAAAGAGACACTGTGACCAAGAAACACTGCTGAAAAAAATGCATGTAAGTGGGGGCTTGCTTTCATTTTCAGTGTTAGTTTATGATCATCATGGTATGCAGCACAGGGCATGCAGACAGGCATGGTGGTAGAACAGAGTCTGGGGGGCGGGGGAGAGACCGCGCCTGGTGTGAGTCTTGAAGCCTCAAAGCCCACCTCTAGTGATACACCGTGTCCGAGAACATACCTCTAACCCTTCCAAGCAATTCATCAAAGCAATACGGAAATGTATCAATTTATGGGGGAGGGGGAGGGGGAGTTTTCATTCAAACCACCACATTTCTAGAGTAAAAAGGATTTCCACAAAAACATGTTTTCCATGCTCTATTATTCTAGAAATTGAGCAATAAATTAGTTATTTTTATGCCATTTGATAGGATTACAGAGCTTCTGTGGATTCCCAAGTCTGATGGAGGAATGGTAGAGCATTGCCCCTACCCAGACATCTCTCAGGGAGCACAACCGGAGTGGGGTGGCTCCCCACCCAAATCAGAATGGGGCTTACTCAACACCTCAGCGACAAAGGCCACTGCATGATAAATTCAGTTAAGCTTGTGTTTCCCTGACAGAGAGCTGGCTTCTAAGTAATTGTATGACTGACAGTCTGCTAATCTAACACTTGGAAAGTCCTTCCTTGCCTCTACGGGCAGCACTTCCTCCCTAGATATTTTTTCCTCCTCTCCTACCTGACTTAAGGTAATAAGCTACCCCTCCCCCCATTTTAATAAAAAAGATGTCCTCTGGAACAGTCTCCTGGGTCATTCATACCCACTGTACTCATGCCTCCCAAGACCCTGTAACCCAACTCCTTCACATCCTGAGATCACTGGTGCACAATGGTCCATCAGGTTTGGGGCACCGACTTACTTCCTTTCTTTGTATTAGTAATCAAAATACTTTGAGAAGAGAAAATCCAAACTTGTATTTTTCTGGTCAAGTACTCATCTGTTCTGTGTTTAAAATCTTAGGAAGGATGGACACATGTCCACGCTGATACTTCGGATACCTAGAACCCTAAAACAGCGATTTCCTTTAATCTAGCTACACGGAAGTAAAGCCCTCTCAGTGACTCAGGCTGGTGAGACAACGCTCCCACGTGAATTTCTCCAGCCCTCTCCCGAGTGCTCACTTGAGAACACATGAATCCAAGCCCAGAATGGACGGGTCCAAGTCCAGAATGGACGGATCCAAGTCCAGCCTCTCCACAAACAGCAGTGCCAGATTAAACCATTGTTGTCATTGATTGCAAATGATGGACAGCTCAGGACCTATACTCATATGTGATGCTTTAATTCCTACCTCATTTCCCAATTTACTTTATCCTGTCTCCCAGAGACTGCACATCCCAAGAAATTCGTAATTTATTAACTCTTGCTTAATATTAATATCAAAGGAAGCATGTGGCCTTTACATGTAAAGAATAATTACATGTATGCTTCATCTTACATGAAAACACTCAAGCCAAGTTTTCAAAAACATGTAATATTTTGGCTCTTTTGTATACACGTTACAAAGAAAACAGAGGCCATGGATTTGAAATCACCAAGAAAGGATATATGGGAATATTCTGAGGAAAGAAAAGAAAGGGGAAAGTTACATAATTATATTGCAATCTCAAAAAAAAAGAGAACGAATAACTAAAATAAAGTTTATACAATAATGACAAATAAGTTTCAAAATTTAATTTCCTGCTTTGTAAAACTCATTTACTCTTTAATAAACATTTATTTCATCTATGCTGTCTATGAAATGTTTTACTAAATACTTGAGATTTTAAAAGGCAAAAAATGAGTCAATATATGGTAGCAGGCACGTTGGAAGTTATGATAAAGCGTGTCCAACGTAATAATAGCTGCTAAAATAAACATGGCATCAGACAGGAACACAAGACTCCTCCTTAGTTCTTTCAGAAGGGTTAGCCCTTTCCTGATGAATCAGATTTCCAATCATTTTTAAAAGATATACCCTACCTAGTTTAGACCTATTAAAAAGAGAAACCAGGAGACTATTACAGAAATAAAACCAAGCCTGTGTGAAATGCTCAACCGATGACTAGAACAAAAATGAGAATAAAGAGGGACAATAAATAGAGAAAAGGAGACATGTGAATTTTCTCCACTGACAAGCTGTGCTGTACTAAAACATGAAGAAGAAAAAAAAACAGAATTATAAGCAGAAGAAAGGCATAGCTACCAGGCCAGCAATATAGCTCAGTGGGAGAGGTTTTTATCACCAAGTCTGATGACCTGAATTCAACCCGTTACCCACATGATACAAGGGGATCAACTCCCACAGTTGTATACATTCGGACCTCCACAAAAGTGTTGTGGCATACACACACACACACATAAACATGTGCACACACATGCATAAAATAACTGTATTGAGAAATTTATAATAGAAAAAGATAACATGACTATAATAGGTGTCCTTAGCATGGCTCTTTCATCTAAAACCCTGTTATCCTACATGCCAACATTTCTTAGAAAGATACAGGTTAAAAGTGGTGTTGTGTTGTTTTAATGCCCATATACTCTATGATTGCTTATTAATAAAAGTATAATATTTAAGGATTGATATTGATTTGATATTACAAAGCAAATTTTATGTGGATGCTTTTGTCCGACGATTGTTTTTACTCTGGAACTACATACTGTAGTAAAAACATTGCTAATCTAATAATATCTCAAAGTGCTCAAGATTATGAAGGATTTAAAAACCATTTCTGGAGAAGAAAATATATGTTTTCTCTTTAAATTTTAAACAACTGTCATATGAAAAAAATTAAAAGAAAGAAAGCAGACCCAAACAATGTAGTTAAAGCCTACGGATATAAGGTATATAGATAATCCCTGAGAATGTTATGGAAAGATAAATTCTAGCTTAATATATAGAAATAGTACCTGACAAAATTTAAATTCTCAAGAAGGGAAAAACTGCCTTCGGTAACACAAATTCAAGAAACATTTCACTCTGCAAGAAATAGTTCTGGAATAGGGGCATTGAAGAACAATTTTCACCCTGACTATTAAAAGAACTTAAACAAACACAATTGAAGAAATAAAGAGTACAGTTCAGCTCAGTGGCTTGTAAAGGAAGGGGTAAAATGTGAGTCATCTCTGGCCTCTGCCTGGCACACATCCAGATGTCAATGAAGACAAATGCAGAGAAGGACCTTCAGGAAAATGCATCAGATTCCTGAAAATCTGACTTCTAAGATGTATATGCCTAGAATGAAACCGCAAAGCCAAAGGAATGATTAATAATTGCAAAAACTCACATCATATTGAGGTATTTTTTTAATCCCAGTAGGCCACACAGAGATACTTTTGCAGTACACCCTGAGTGCTGTGCTGACAAAGAGACATCTAGCATATCATAGAACTACACAACCGCTGTATTAAAGCTTATTTATATCAAAAGGAAAATTTAGATCCAGAGTAACACAATTTATAAACAAAGTTAAAAGGGGATTATCCTTACTCGGAGTAACTTAATTCTCTGTCAAGAAAAAATGCAGCACTCTTTAAAACACAAGTACAAACTGGATCCAATAACATAATGTTTAAGTTATTTCCAATAAAAATGACTATGTATGACAAGAGAAAGAGAAACATGACTCCAAAGGAAGAATTTGGTAAATAGAAACTGAGCCATAAGTCATACTGAACTTAGTGCTGTGAGGCAAGAATTTGAAGACTTTGAGATTTCCTGAAAGATTATAGAAGAAATTAATTAATAAGAATTGAAGACACAAAATGCAAAAAATCCAACTTTGAGAGCTGAAAACTATACTATCAGAAATGAGAAGGGTAAGGATATGTTTTACCATGGAATTTAGGTAAAAATCCATGGAGCAGATGAAATTATTTATGCACTGAAGGCACAAAAAATCAAAACTACAAAACTGAGGCAGTGGAAAGAAGAAAAAAATCAGTGCATCCCTGATGATCTGATAGACAACATTGAAAGTGATGTCTGAGCAGAAAAATGGAGACATGAACAGTTTTAAAATCTTGAAAGAGGGGTGTCTAAAATATCTCCTAAATGTTGAAAAGATAAAGTAAGTTAATTAGCCACAAATACGATAAACACTACATATCAAATATCTGAATTCACCTAACAAAGAGAAAAATGGTTCAAGCAACCAGGTGAGAAAGTTTGTGAACTACACAGACCATAGTAGAGGTTGAAACAATGCAAGTGGTTTCAAAGCACCGGTGGGAGAGAAAATGCTTGTTAACTCAGTTTGTCATTAAAGAAAACCATCCTTCTAACATGGCAACTTAATAATTTCAGACAGACTTGGAATTAAAGGGTTTCTAGGAATGCGATTCAGCTATAAAACACTGAGAAAAAAAACAAAGCCTGTTGATTTAAAGTCCTCTATCTGAAGAAAAAAAATTCTTTGAAAATGAGAACAGAAAAAATATTTTCTCAGGCATAAAGCTAAGGGGATTTGTTAGCACTTGAAAACATTACAGGAAATAGTAAATTGCTTTATGTTAGAGATAACTTCGTATTAATTAGAGGCTACAATATGTACAATGTGATGAAAATTTATAGTATAGCTTTTAAAAGAAAAAAATAGTAAAAAAAAAAAAACTTTGATAACTTATAAGTATGTGAGAAATGTATGACCTGATGACATAAAGGTCGGGTGAGAAATTCAAAAGCATGTAACTCATCACTCCACGCATTACATGAGTTTGCTGTGATAATGTAAAATGGATCTTTGGTGATTTTGAGATGTGCATTACAAGCCCAACAATAACTGTTAACATCACGGAGTGTTAATAATCCTACCAAGAGCGTAAGTACAAAATGGAAAATCAATAATCAAAATAAATGAAAAAAAAAAAGAAGAACCAAACAGAAACCCAACACCAAAATGGGAGATCTTACACAGCTATCCCAATAATGATAAAGATGTTAAAGACTTGGAGTTTCAAATTAAATTCCAGAGAACTTTTTGGAGCATATTAAAAACAATGGCTTACTATAAGTAAGCTGGAAGCTATTAATAAGTGCTATTTGTATATGACTTTAATACAAAGCATTCAATTGATTTAAACAGCAAACAATGGGAGCCAGGTAAGATGGTCTGACATGCAGGCTCAGGCAGGAGCCGAGTGAGTTTGCAATCAGTTTTGACTACATAATAAGACCTTGTCTCAAAAATAAACAAGCAAAATGGTAAAAGATGAGAAATACTGGACTGAGTTATCCCTAACAGCAAACCTAGAGTATCAATTGTAAAACCAAGGACAGAAGCTTCATGAGAAGAAATGACAACAGAAGAAACAAAGCCCACCAGCAAAAAAAAAAAAAAAAAAAACATACAAAAATCTCTGCTTTATTAACAGAGGAAAAATTGTAAACTACTAAAGCAAAAGACAAACAAAAATAAAAATCGACACAGGCATACACTATTTATTTGACTAATGATTACAAGAACATACCAAATCAGAATGTGTAGAATATTCAAATCCATTTTGTGATAACACCCATGCTACTAAAAAGCTTACATCCTATAGTAAAAGCAATATTCACAAATGCATAGAAAAATATCACACAATGGCTTATTCAGGATCATCCAGCAGCTCTCACAAACTTTGCAGTATAGAAGTTATCTAAAACATGTTTTTTGACAAAAAAAAAAAAAGACAAATTTGAAATAACACAATGTGGCGATTGAGGCTGTTCCTAATCATTATAACCAATGTTTGGGTTAACCGTCTTTCTAAATACATTTAAGTAGTTTAACTCAAAAGTCAATCACAGTATGACTCAAATGTTGAGGATAGAGACATAACATTTAGTAGAGAGAAATCCATAACTACCAATGCTCATGCTGATACACATGTTAACATATTTGTTTTAGTTTTTTTTAACTTAACAAGGGTTTATTGTGCTCATTTTTTAAAATTTTTTATTTATTACAATTTATTCACTTTGTTATCCAGCTGTAGCCCCTTCCCTGGATCCCTCCTAAGCCTGCCTTTCCTTCCTCTTCTCCTCCCATGCCCCTTCCCCAGCCCACTGACAGGAAAGGTCTTCCTTCCCTTCCCTCTGACCCTAGCTTATCAGCTCTCATCAGGACTGGCTGCATTGTCTTCCTCTATGGCCTGGCAAGGCTGCTCCCCATTCAGGGGAAGGTGATCAAAGAAACAGCCACTGAGTTCATGTCAGAGACAGTCCCTGTTCCTCTTACTTGGGTACCCACTTGGAGACTGGACTGCCACGGGACGCTACATCTGTGCAGGGGTTCTAGGCTAACTCCGTGCATGGTCCTTAGTTGGAGTATCAGTCTCAGAAATTCAGTTTTAAAAGATTCTGAAATGAATGGTCTTAAGTTCCATCCTAAGAGACAAGAAAACAAGTTAATTCCACAATGTCTACAAAGAAGAACACAGTAAAAACCTAATTCCTAATTGGGAGCATAGATCACTGACAAACAAAAGAATTAATTAAAAAAAAGTCTAATTGAGTGGTTCTTTGATTGTCTGAGTAGTAACTTGACACATATCAATGCACAGCAAAAACAGAGAAAGTGAGAAGCTGCAATTAAAACATTTAAATATGGAGGTTATATTGAACTAAATCCTAGTCATTAAAAGTCATAAAAATGCGTTACAACCAACAATTATCTAAGGTTTTACATAAAATAAAACGTTTTATTTAAAAAAATTATTATGGAGCTTATGAAAATAAAAGAAGAGAAATTTGAAAATCCACATAATGATGAAGAAAATTCAATTCGAATACATAACCCACGAAAAAAGGCAACACAAATTAAGATAGTTTGAATTCAACTACATTTGAAAGAAATTCTTTTTTTAAAAAGTACAGAAATTCTTTCATAAAATTCAGCAAGAATATACGTGCTTGATTGGACTTGATGAGGCCAACATTTTCCTCAACAGCAAAAACAAAAAATAAAATCCTGTAACATAACCATCCTTCAGGGATGCTTTTGTTTCTGCTTTTGATGCAGGACCGAATTTCCACAAGCCCATTTGGCTTAGAGAGCATTGTGGATCTCCTTACACTTCTGCAGGCCTAAGTTCTCACAAGCAGAGCTGAAGCCAGTATCCTCAGGGCCCTCATAACATTGTTTAGTCCTTAGAAATCTCTGTTTCCTGCTTCAGAGGCCACCCACATTCACCCCTTCTCAGAAAGGTCACAGCTCTCTGACCTGTCACACTTCTCTGACCTCAGCCAAGAATGTTTCTCTGTGCTACAGGACTCATGTGAATTAGACTTGGACCCTAGGCGATCCTGCAGCATAATCTCCCTTCTTATAATTCTTAACTTACATCACACTTGTAAGTTCCTTTTGCCACATGATATAGCATAGAGAAGTCTAGGAGATTACATTGTGCACTATGGGAGCAGAGCCATTATTCATCATCACGTATTTGGTAGTAAATCTCTTTATTTTAATGTGCAAAACCAATCTATTTATACCCAGAACAGAAATACAAAATAACTTTACATTTTGTATAAGTAACATATTTTGAGCTAGGCACAGTGGAGCACACCTGCAATCCCGGCACTCTGGGAGGCGGAGGCAGCTGGACTGCTGTGAGTTTGAAGCCAGCCTATTTTACAAAGCGAGACCAGGACAGCCAAGGCTACACAGAGAAGTCCTGTCTCAAATAAATAATAAAATCATAAGAAAAACATGCTTCAGAGATGAATCTAACACAATAAAGGTACTATGTGTGTGCTTAGCCATTCTTAAGTGTCTTGGTGTCTAATACCTTCAACTTTACTGTTTTCTTTTTAATATCTTATTTCTTGAAATTCTCATGCATGTATATAATGTATTGAATCCTCTCCACTCTCACTAAATTCCTCCAAACCCATTGATTTCATGACATCATTATTACTGTTACATTAGGAGTAGTAGTGGTTGTAGTCCACTCATTTGAATTAGTGCTGACTATGTGCAAATAGATGTGGGGTCCACACAGGGACATGAGCAGCTGACTACCTCTCCCAAAGAAAGTGACTCTGCCTCCACAGCCAACTGCCAATAGTTCCTTATCTAGGGATGAGGCTTCATGACTCCTTCCTTAGCCATGCTGGAATTTTAACGAGCTCTGTCTTGTCCATCTGTTGTACAGGCAAGAGTAGCTACAGTGAGATGATTTGTGCATCTGCCATGTCATGTAAAGAAAGCAGGATTTGACAGCTCTGTCTCCATTCCCTAGCTCTAGCATTCTTTCCACCCACTCGTCTGTGGTTCCCTGCGTTCTAGCATTCTTTCCACTCACTCGTCTGTGGTTCCTTGAGCCTTGGGCTGGGGAAAATTGTTAGAGATGACTAATGAGCACTGGCTTCTGAGAGCACAGTAGCTATGGAATGAAACCAGCAAAGTGAAGAAGAGTGGTCATACCAGTGCTGAGGCATGAGGAGGACACAGTTACTTAACCGCCAAGAAATAATCGCCATATTTTACATAGACAAATACATGCTAACCATTGTATTTATACTATTGTATATGTACCACAAGGAAATTAAACAGTTGGTGTTAAATTGTGTAAAAAAATTTTTTTCATGTTAACTGTAAAAGAGAGATAATACAAAAAAGAGAGAGATAATACGAAAGACTGCAAATTCCTAAACATTTTAACTATTTAAATCACTCAATGATTTCTTGCAAATAATAATACCAAAATACGGGGCAGAGAGATTCCTCTTTGTTTAAGAGCATGAATTGCTCTCGCAGGAAACGTAAATTCAGGTCCTACTACCCATGTTGGGTAGATTACAACTGGCTGTATGTGCAGCTCGAGGGGAGCCAGTGCCCTCTTCCAGCCTCTAAACGTACTGTGCTGAGAAGCATAAACATGCAAGCACACACACACAACACACACACACACACACACACACACACACACACACCTGAAAATTAATAAAAACAAATATTTTTAAAGTCAAAAATTTTAGTTAACACAACACATTGATGAATGCCACCAGCATGGTGAGTAGAAGTAGGAGATCAAATAGATAATTGTAACACTTAAAAATCGTTATTTAATTGAATAAAACTTATTTGACAGAACATATGACAACAGTTAACATAAGCTTGTTGGCAGTGATGAGAATATATTTTTAATATAATGATTGTCACATGGGTATGTACATTTGCCCAAATCTGTCCAACAGAATATTTAAAATGTAGCATTTTACTGACTGTAAATACCCACTCAGTAAATAATTTATATTAGGGTATTTTGTAAGTGATAGGTAAAGTAAGCAGCTAATTCAAATAAATAAATAATGATATCTTCTCTAAAATATCTCTATTTTTCCATCTTCATTCTTTATTGATTAAAATGCTTAAAAAGACGCAAGTTTATATTTCAAATTTCATTACAAAGGGACACTATTTGGGGTACCAATTTGTAGTACTTGCTTATTAGATTTCAAATATTAAATAAAATTTGGCCATTTCAATTTGTTATAATTTCTAAATAATGATTCAGTTTTGTATATATTCATAACACTCTTAAAATAGATGAGTTTTTTTTTTTTATGTTGACCGTCTACTGCTGAGTATGGGGCGTGGCTGAGTGGTTTGTGTACTCAGTGATACTCTATTAAAGGAAACCAATTTTTCATTTGTGACTGGTTGTCAATTGGAGATTAGGTTTAAAAAGAGAGAGAGAGAGAGAGTATTTGAATATTAAGTAATAATAATGATGTTAATGATAATAATAATGATGATAACAGAGGCTTTCCAAATAGTTCCTCTTTCATCGTAGTTATATTATAAGACTATTATAGTCAAATCGACTTCCATTTATTTTGAAAATTGTTTTTGCATAAACAGTTTACAGTAATTCTCAGCTGTAATAGTATGTTATAGTTTCCTTTTTTTTCTTTCTTTCCTTTTCTTTTTTTCTTAAAGTGGAACACCATTTTAACATAAAGGAATCAGCAGTGACACGGTATCGTTATTAAGGAGCTAGGGAGAAGGTTCTGTGGATAAGAAGCCTTGATGCCCAGTCAAGAGCATGGAAATTCTGATCCCAGAACCTGTGGTAACACTGGGGGAGGGGCTAGCATCTCCACACCTCTGCTCCATGGCCACCCCAAAGCTGTGTACGTGGAGACCGATGTCAAGGGGAAAATAGCTAGCTAGATGAGCTGATCAGGGGATCGAGGTTCACTGGGAAGCCCTGTCACAGGAAACGACGTGCAGAACAATTGCAGGATGCCTGACCTGTACCTTCGTGTAGGTAAACATGCGCACACTTCTGAAAGGGGGGTACTCAGACTGGAGTCCTAGGAGGAACATCCCACTGAAATGGGACAGCACATCTGAGATATCAGAGAAGCTGACTGACACTGTCTGTTGTCAACGAAAAAATTTGCTAGGCAAAAATTTTAATTTCTTTCCTGGAGCATTGTGTGTCCAATACTGTAACTTTGACATTTCTTGGTATTTTTTTTTCTGATTAGACTGGTGGTGGGTCCCTGAATGGGGTCTCATATTCTGTTAGGAAATAGACAACATGGGAAGAACTCTACCACTCACTGGAGCAGCATTTTCCAAGTGTATGCCAAGATCTTCCATAAATAACGGACCTTACAAAAAGCCAAACAGAACAACAGGAGACAATGTAGTAAAGAACAGTGTAACACAAGAGAAGCACCTAATTCAACATCTTATTAACAACGGGCTGGCATGCTGTCACTGGTCAATAGCACCAAGATAACGTGCGTTCGTTGGACATACTCAGACGGTACACCATCCCTATACATTCACACAATGGCACCAAATCTGAATGCTGTTGATAAGTTTCAATTTTATGCACTAAGGGAGGTGAATAAATATTAAACATCCACATATGGTAAAAACATTTTATTTTCTGTTACTGTCACTATGTAGGGGAAAAAATGTTTTCAGGTGTTTTCTATCTGTTTTACAATACATTTGAAGACTGTTCACAGAGAAGATGGAGAAACAAGCTACAAATGACAATATAATTCTGTGGATTTACAACTGAATCAATGCCCTTTTAAATGTAATGCTTGATTAATCTAAACACTGATTACCTGTGAATTTTTGCTCAGCTCTGGCTATTCAGTTTTATCAATAGAGCTATTATAAATATTGTGCCATTCTTATGAAATTCCAAAGCAGCAAGAAGTACAAGGAATTTCTGCTATAATGGGTGGTTATATGAGTGGCCTGAATTACCCAAGGAAAATAACCTAAGACAATTGTGAATGGTTATGCCTATATTGTTAATTGCTTCTAGGGAACAAAAGAGGAGGAGTTATACTAAGGCAGTTCATGAAGAAAATCTCAATGGTTTCAAATTGGAAAAGTCTTGAGAAATAATGCTAAGGTGTCCTTGAATCATATTTGAATTCACACTCTTTGTCTGGCCTCCTACAGGCTCAGTGTGATTCAGCAGAGTGATAAGGCTTCCCAAAATGCTGCTGTCATCCTGAAATACATTAAGGAAATGGAGTGCTCTGAATAGAGGAACTGAGTAAGTGCAGCTGTGCAATATCCAGACCCTCCTGAAAAATGTTCGTTCTCCCTGGCTACCTTGGCAAAGAGGCACACTGAGAAGCCAGAACCTGTCAGAGAAATGTCTGCAAAGCACCACATATATATTAGAGAGACTGCTGTGCTGAGAACAATTAGCCTGAAAACAGGAACACCTGGAGTGTTGGTATAAGCTGCTGAGAAGCAGAGAGCAAAATGGAATAGGCTGTACAAGAAAGGTACTAGGGATAGGAGGAGGGGACGCACATGTGACTTTACATGAGTGATGGGAAGAGAGGAGCAGATAGGAAAACGGTACTGCAACTCTGACACCTGAGGAAAGGACAGAAATGAACAGCTCCTGCCCACAAAACAGTCCTTTAAAGTTATTAGACAGACCTGTTGTAAATAAAGGAGTATGATCAATTTAAAACAGAAGAATTTGGTGGAAGTACAACAGTGTAATTGATAAAGAGATTGGCATCACTGAGGAGAACCCTGCTCAGTTCTGGGATTATAGGGAAGATGTCTTGATGAAGACTCCACCCACCAAGGGATCCAAATAAATCTACTTGAACAGAGATGCTCTGTCTTGAATATGTGTCTCAAGAGGTTCTATGCTTAAGAACAACTAGGAAAGAGGTTTTATTCCTAGGGGAATATTTTTTGAAATTCAGCAACTGAGGTATACAGAGACCACTACAGAACTGATAGAAAGGGCTAGGTTACCTTCAGCCAACAGCTGAATGGTTGTCCATGAAGGACTGGTTGTACAAGCATGAAGGATGCAAAAGTTCATGGAGGCCTGCATCACAGTTCTAGAAAGCTAGGAACCAAGACATTGTAGTGGGGTCAGATTTCCTTTGTTGGTGCCTGGGAAACTATTTTAATGAGGTAGGAAAATAAAGACAAAGATATCTCTCCAAGGGTTTGGGAGAAGCCAATATTATGAGGTGTCTAGTGGGAAATTCTGCAGTAATGGAGTGTAGTTGACCCAACATAGAGAGTTCAAACTGCAGAGATGGATAGCTGAGGCTAACCAAGGCCATTAGAGCCCTGATGATTTCATCATGAACTTCAAATGTGGTTAAATAACCCAGATGTGGAGGTGTTGAGTATTAGTCTTTTGCCCACTTTTTTTTTTTTTTTTTTTTTTTTTTTTTTGCAACTAGGATGCTTTCTCCTGCCATTGTATGGGAAGTTAGTTCCTTTCATATTTGTTTGTTTTTTGATAAGAGCTTAGTACAGAGATTGCCTGAATCTCAGGAGAGAATCTGCACTTAAACTTTTGAAATGCATTGGTGTTGTTACAACTTTGGGAACTTGTAGAGATGAAAGTGAATATGCTCTGTGCTGTGAGATGAGAGTGTGGCTTCATGGACCACAGTAGAATGTTGTGTTTTAACGCGATAGGTTTTGGTTAACAAAGGGGTGAAATTGTGGTGGTAAATCTTCATCAACTTGACTGAATTTAGAATCAGAATGGACATCCATAGCTTGTCAATGAGAAAGTTCCAGGAAGGTTTGCCTGAGTAGGGAAGATAAACCCTGACTGGAGGATACTCATATCTTGTGGGCTAGAGTCTTGGGAAGAATGAAAGCTACAATATGGTCAGAACAAAAGCATTCATCTCTGCTTCCTGAGTAAGGTGCTCAGCTGTCGCACACTACTGTGCACGGAGTTCCCTGCCAATATATGATTTAAAATAAATCCCTTCTTTTCCTTAGTTTTTTTAATTTGTAATTTATCACAGCAATGAAGCAAAAACTGATACAATTAGAATTTCCCTGATGACTAAGGATATAAAACAATGTTTTCAAACATTTGTCTTTTTAATTTCTTCTTTTGAGACCTACTTATTAGTTAATTATTCTATTTTTATCAGGTGTTTTTGTCCTTTAACTTTAATAATTCTTTATATATTTTAGATATTAGTTTGTCTATGTAAAGTATTTGTGCCTATGTATATATATCATAACAGCAGAAAAGGGACTATGAAAGAGGAAAAAGAGGTACTAAGAGAAAAGAAGGCAGAAAATAATGTGAAAAAGGTTGACATGAAAAAAAATTAAAAACTACTTGAGGAGGGATAGAAGACTAGCAACATGATAAAAATGTGTAATTAAGTGAGTATACAATATGGCATAAGTGTGAAAATACCATAATCAACTACATTATTTTGTATGCTAACTAAAAATTTAAAAATCATTTTAAAAGAAATTAGGTGTAAACATCTTATCTCAGGGACTTGAGAAGCTATAGGAATAATGTAGCAAAAATGGAGCAAAGTATAAACCAAATAACAAAATTATTGGTGTTAATTTAATAGGATTCATCATCTTGACAAGCTGAAAGTTTATTGGCTTCAGATTTGAACATCATGATGCGATGCCATGATGTCAACAGCATTTGACATGCCTGTGATGTTCTGTGCTCTACTGGCTTAAGCCACCTACTGTGTTTTGCTCCTCAAGCACTTGTGGAGCCTTCACTTAAACAGTGATTCATAGCATCCTTTCGCCTTCACTTCTGGAGAAGTGTTCTGTACTTACTTATTTTCCTTTCTCTTTTCATGAGCTGGTGACCATCCAACTATTGCTATTGGTGTCGGTATAAATATATCCTCTGAGATGAGATGTTTATACCTCATTTCTTTTAAAATGATTGTTAAATTTTTAGTTGGTATACAAAATAATGCCTTTTGTTATGGTATTTTCAGACATTTGCTATATTTGTAGATAAACACAGATGAAGAATAACCTGTAGTTTAAGCTCTTAGTGTA
This sequence comes from Psammomys obesus, assembly GCF_907164565.1. Taxonomy (NCBI): domain Eukaryota; kingdom Metazoa; phylum Chordata; class Mammalia; order Rodentia; family Muridae; genus Psammomys; species Psammomys obesus. The sequence continues at coordinate 11,709,842 of NW_026594428.1, forward strand.
TAAGATTCACTCATTGTAATCCTAATTGGTTTGGAACTCACTACGTAGAACAGGCTTCTCTGGAACTCCATGATCTGCTTCTCTGCCATCTAAATGGTGGGATTAAGGGAGTGTGCTATCATGCCTGGAAGGAACGTGGATGTCTTTTATACTCCTTGAGGGGGTTTGGAATTCTTGGTTCTATTTCTGATATATTTTCTTCACTATCCCATAAGACTTGCTGCCATCTAATTTCTATCCTTGGTGTCTTAAGCATAAATAGTTACGTTGCCTGAATCTCACTTGTATGTTGACCTCTACATGAGATTTCCTAAACTGCACCAGCCAGCAGTCACATGTTCTCTTTAGTGACAATTTACCAGTCAGATTCAATTTAAAGCTTTATTTCCTAAAGAGATATCCCAGGACTTAAGGAAGTTCCTCTATTATATTTACAAAGCCAAGACTATTCTTTTTTTGTATTATATATAATACATTTTTAAATTTTTCATTTATTATTTATTACAATTTATTCACTTTGTATCCCAGCTGTGGACCCCTTCCTCTTCTCCTCCCAATCCCACCCTCCCTCCGTCTTCTCCCCCTACCACCTTCTCCTAGTCCACTGATAGAGGAGGTCCTCCTACCCTTTTATCTGACCCTACTCTATCAGGTCTCATCAGCATGGGCCGCATTGTCTTCCTCTGTGGCCCAGCAAGGCTGTACCCACCGGTGGGAGCTGATCAGAATGCCTGCCACTGAGTTCATACCAGGGACAGCTCCTGCTCCCCTTACTAAATTTCCCACTTAGAGATTGAGTCTATGTGCTACGTCTGAGCAGGGGTTTTAGGTCCTGTCCATCCATAGTCCTTGGTTGGGGTTTCAGTCTCTGCAAGGCTTAGGTTTGTTTTGGGTTTTCGTTTTGTTTTGTTTTGTTTGGGGGGGGGTTATAGTTTGTTTGTTTTTGGTTTTGGCTCTGTTGCTCTCCTTTTGGAGCTCCTGTCCCCTCCATGTCTTTCTATCTCCCCCTTCTTTCATAAGATTTCCTGCACTCTGTCAAAAGTTTGGCTATGAGTCTCAGCCTCTGCTCTGATACCTTGATGAGTAGAGTCTTTCAGAGGCTCTCTGTGGTAGGCTCCTGAGCTGTTCCCTGTAATCTTCTGCTTCCAAAGTCTATGGCCTTTGCCCTTCTGAGTAAGGATTGAACATGTTCTTTAGGGTCTTTCTTGTTGTTTAGCTTCTTTACGATTATAGATTTTAGTATAATTATTCTATAGTATATATCTAGTAACCACTTATAAGTGAGTATATACCATGTGTGTCTTTCAGCTTCTGGGTTACCTCACTTAAGATGATCTTTTCTAGTTCTGACAATTTGCCTGCAAATTTCATGATTTCCTTGTTTTTAACTGCTATTTTAACTGTATTCCATTTTTGTATCCATTCCTCTGTTAAGGGATATCAAGGCTGTTACCAGATTTCTCTTATTATGAGTAGAGCTGCTACAAACATGGTTAAACAAATGTCCCATGTTATAAAGCATGTTTTGAATATATGCCTAGGAGTGGTATGGCTGGATCTTGAGGTAGCAGTATTCCCAATTTTCTGAGAAAGCACCAGATTGATTTCCAGAGTGGTTGTACAAGTTTACATTCCCACCAACAATGGAGGGGGGTTTCCCTTTCTCCAGATCCTCTCCTGCATGTGTTGTCACTTGTGTTTTTGATCTTAGCCATTCTGATAGGTGTAAGGTCTAATCTCTGGGTTGTTTTGATTTGCATTTCTCTGATGACTAAGGATGGTGAACATTTCCTTAAGATTTTCTCTGTCATTCGATATTCCTCTACTGAGAATTCTCTGTTTAGCCCTGTATCCCATTGTTTTTAATTGTGTCACATGGTTTGTTGGTGTTTGATGTATTTAGTTCTTTATATATTCTGGATATGAGTCCTCTGTCAGATATAGGATTGGTGGAGATCCTTTCCCAATCTTTAGGCTGTCGTTTTGTTCTAATGACAGTGTCCTTTACTTTACAATAACTTTTCAGTTTCATGAGGTTCCACTTATTGATTGTTGCTCTTAGAGCCTGTGCTGTTGGTGCTCTGTTCAGGAGGTTTTCTCCTGCTCCAGCGAGTTCCAGGCTCCTCCCCCCTTTTTCTTCTAACAGGTTTAGTGTGTCTGGTTTTCTGTTGAGGTCTTTGATCCACTTGGACTTTAGTTTTGTGCAAGATGACAAACACAGATTTGCTCTTTCTAAATGTAGACATCCAGTTAGATCAGCAACATTTGTTGAAGATGCTCTTTTTTCAATTGTATTGTTTTGGCCCTTTTTCAAAACTCAAGTATTCATAGGTGTCTGGGTTTATTTCTGGGTCATCTTTTGAATCCATTGATACACCATTCTGTTTCTCTGCCAGTACCGTGCAGTTTTTATTACTATTGCTCTATAGGACAGCTTGAGATCAGGTATGGAAATAACCCCAGAAGATCTGTTATTGTACGGGATTACTTTAGCAATTCTGTTTTTTTGTTTTTGTTTTTCCATATGAAATTGAGAATTGTTCTTTCACATTCTGTAAAGAATTTTGTTGGTATTTTGATGGCAATTGCATTGAATCTGTAGATTCAAGACTATTCTTAATTTTTCACTATTGATGGGTACTCAGGCTATTAGATGTGCTCAAAATGCCTGTCGTTTGTTCATTATTGCACCTGTGCACATAACACGGTGAGTACATAGTAAACAGTGATCAAAATTGAAGCCAAGTGTTTAGTATTATTTCAAATGACATAAATATTTATGACAGGAAACCCCTTTTGGCCACAAATACTTTTATTTCCATGTTTATATTAAGACTCATGTCACATCAGTTATATACTACATAACTCCTTGGTTATTAGACAGTCTAGTATCAGAGTTTTGAAATTCAAGAAGGCATAAAAATAAAATTACTTTTTTTTAACTTAACATTTAATGTGTCTGAGTGTTTGCCTGCATGTATGTGTGTGTATCAGATGTGTTCCCTGGGCCGATGGAGGTCAAAAGAGGGTATCAGATCACCTGCAGTGGGAGTTATAGACAACATGGGTGCTGGGAATCCAACACAGGTTCTCCATGAGATCAAGAAATGCTCATAACATCTGAGCCACTTTTCTAGCCTATGAATTTGTTTTTATGTATGAATGTACATAACAAGCAGTTCTCTGTGACAAATAAGTTGATAGTTACCAATAAAATAATTTTCTCCTATTTTTGTTCTTTTTAAGAAAGCTTAGTCATGTCTACTTTTATAAGAGTCTTGTGTGTAACAAAATAATAATTAAACATTCTACCTGAGGTCATTTAAATGCCACAGGTAGCTTATTTGCATTAAAACTCTGAATTCTGAAAAGAACGCAATCTTTAAATTTTAATTATACGTGAGAACAGTTCTCAAAGTAATAGTATAGGTTTCTAGATCTTTGTCTGTAGGCAGCTCTTAAGTGAGAACCACATGTCCTTGCCCTGTTTACTTTCCTTTTATTGTGATAAAAGGAGAAGACTAAAGCCATGTGCAAGAAGTAGGGTTACTGTGTCAGTGGTTCTAGAGAGAAAGCCCATAAGTGGAGACAGAGGAGTGGCAGCAGTTGGTTGAATTAGGAAGCTAAGTGAACACCTTTCTTCAGCACACCAGAAAACAGAGAGCTGGAAATCAGGGACTATAAGCTTTGGAAGCCCACTGCCTGGTCACTACTTCTTCCAGCAAGGCTGCTCCTTCCCAGAAGTTCATAAAATTCTCTAAACAGCACTGCCAGCTGCAGGCCAGTTGGTCAAGTACATGAGCCTATAGGGAAGTGTCTCATTGAAACCACCACCACAACTGTTATCTCTCAGTTTTGATTTATCAGAAACTCTCAGGTGCTATTTTTTTTGTCTGATTCCTTCAATAAAAGGAACCTTGAAATGACTTATTCTACAAATTTTAATGCAAAATATTATATAAATAGGAGGAAAACTATGAAATATGAAGATCAAAAAAGCAGAGGTATACAGTGGAAGAAAAAAACTTTGCAAATTAGTTATTTCTGAATGATGAGTTTACATCATATCCAATACTAATATGTATGATTTTGGGGGGTAGTCAAAGTGAATAAAACACTTGCAATTCATAGATATGAACAAAAAGTTAGGAATACAGAGAATTCATACAGGAAAAGAGCATAAATATCTTACTCGTGTATTCATTCATTTTTTTGTATATGCTTTGGTTTATATGATTTTTTTCAACTGACTGGATTTACTGGTGTTAATGAGATAAAATTTATGAACCTTACTAAAGATAATAAATCTCTTAATTTCATAACTTTAGACTTTATTCTGCTTGTTCTGGTTTTAAATTGGCAGTGCATTTTTGTTTCTATAAAACAATCCATCATTTTAATTCAAAACAAATATCCTCATTTTTAAATAACATTATAGTCACGAATTATCAAATTATGTAAAACAATTTTAACACCAAGGAAACAGCATAAATTTATCAACATGTATGACTACTACTTTAGACTAAGTGTAGTCATGAGGGCTATGTGGTAATAGTGTTGGGAGCCTGAACTCCCATGGAAATTACTATCTCTCTCGTAGAAGAGATTAATAAATTTAAGAAGGACTTGTCTGAGCACAAATGACATGGGAATTATGACATGGATGGGAGAATCTAATCCTTTCAATTCAGTGTTGAACCAGGTATCCCACTGGTGACTTATGGACATATATTAAAATTCTTATCTTTCAAAATATGCTACCTAACTTCTTTGTATAGGATTTTTTATTAGTTAATTCAGTTTGTATCGCTGTCAAAGACCCCTCCCTCGTCTCTTCCCTCTTTATAGGTTTTCTTGGTCTCTTTTAGTGTGTGCATGATTGCTTTGTATTGAATATTTTATCTAGTGCTCAAGGGAAGCGAATGTCTCAAAAAAAAAATGTTGCCCTCTCTGAGCATGCAAATGGGAGGTTTTATAACATTAAGCACTGGTGAGGCTGCAAAATTCAATCCTTGTTCTGTTTAAAGATGAGTGAGACATATAAAGCACATCAGCCTAATGAATACCTCAGGCGACTGTCATGCTGCTTTAAAACTTGTGGCAGAAATAACAGGCACATTTCCAAAAGGACACAAGTAAACCTGTTCATGTGTTCAGAAATGGTTTCTAAAGAAAAGTTATTCAAAGCACTCAGGGAAGGTAATTTTGTATGATTTCTAGCTAAATGGCTCATTATCAGAATACGAGTAGCTAATTCCCAGTTCTTTGGGAATTAAGGACATCAGATAGTGTGATTGTCTTGCTTTTCTACAATCTGATTTCTTCCAGTTTAATTTCTGGTCCTGCAGTCAGACGTTAGTTAGACTCACAACATTGCTGTTTGGCTGAGCAAATACTAGACCTTATTAGACAACTAACCAAGGAATCACCAAACATTTAAGTAACATAATTCGATAAACAGGAGGTTTGGTAGTTCTTCAGTGGTCAGCCTCCTACATGACGATTATCAGCCAAGACTGCTTCTATCTCCTGGTTCCATGTCTCCTAGAGCACTTGAGATATCGGTTTGAAATCTAACTGAGCCTTTTGGGGGGAAATGCTGGAATAGTACTGTGAGTGAGACCTGAAGATGGTGCACATCATTTTTACATTCACCTCATTGATGGAGCCTCAGGACCACACAAATGTTAGGGAAGCCAGTGAACCTATTCCTATTGCCTCAAAAAACCACAAAAATAAATGCAGAGTTCTTACACATGTGTACTGTCTCACAATTTCCTTGGATCGGAAGTCTACCCAGGGCTTAACTGGCTTCTTTGCTCAGTGTCTCTCATAACTGGCATCAAGTTTTGGGCCCGACTCCATTTTCAGCAGGAAAGTTGCCTTTTTTTAATTTTATTTTTTGTATTAGTTACATTTTGTTAACGCTGTATCCCAGCTGTATCCCACTCCCTCATCCCCCCAAATCCCACCCTCTTTCCCTCATCTCCTCCCTGCCCCTTTCCAACCCCACTGATAGGGGAGGACCTCCTCCCCTTTCATATGACTCTGTTTAGTCAGGTTTCAGAAATTTGCCTTTTGAAGAGTCTCTTTTGAAGTTGATTCAGTTATCCCGGAATTCCATTTCCATGGTTGTGGTGCAAGCTTCCTGACTTTTTTCCTGGGTGTTGGGTAGAGTCAGCTCTCGGGATCTTGAATATATCTGCATAACCTAGAGACTTCCTGCTGTACTTTGCCATAGGAACCTTCACAATATGATTGCTTATTTCAGAAAGTTAACAACATGAAAATTATTTACCTCACTCTCATCTCCTCTTTGTCCTTCTCTTCCCCTCCCCTTCTCTCAAAAAAAAAAAAATACTAGAAGAGCGGAGGGATTCTCAGTTGTTCAGCTGAAAATGGTGTCTCAGACCCAAAGACAGGAGACAAGGAAACAAATAGATTAATTCAAGCTTCATTAAAGAGGAAAACCTAATCTGATTTAGTAATTCGAAGTCTAAGTGAAAGCCACAAAATTATTATAGCATGCCACAGTTACTCAAAGCATGTCCTTGAAGTCTTCCTACGTTTATGACTTTGCCTGGGACATCATTCAAAAGCTACCGTCATATCACACACTGTTGTAAAGTCTTCCCTTCAGATAACAACTTTTATTGCACATTAATCACGAAGTTTTTGGCCTTGTGTGCTCCATATATATGTGGCTGTCTTAGCTCCATGATAAAAAATTTACTAAATTTGAGACTAAGGACTGCATTGTCTTCCTTTGTGGACTTGGGGAGGGGCATGGGTGGGGAAGAGGAGAGAAGAGTGGCATTGGGAGGAGAGGAGGGAAGGAGCTACAGGGGGGATGCAAAGCGAATAAACTGTAATTAATAAAAAGAAAAAGAAAAAGAAAAAAAAAGACTAAGGACTGTCCCTGGTTAAAAAAAAAGTAATTTATCCAGACCTGCTGTTTATATGTTCAACACAGTTAATGGAATACTGTATGTGCGATCACATGCTAGGACTCCATGACTTTCATAACTGTTTGATATACCAAAATTAACATCTACAGGTAAATTTTCAGAAAAAAATATGACTATTGCTCTCGTAATTTCACCTCTATAGATTTTAGTTGTCCACTGAAATGTTTATTTAGACTGGTTCAATGACATTAGTGTTTATATATATTGTAATGAATTTTAGAAGTGTCTTCGAGGGGCTATTTCATTTAGCTCATTCAACATGGGATGGGGTTTCCTTTACCAACCAGTAATCCTATGAAGGGTTACTGTGCTGCTTGCCAAATATGACCAAGAAGCTAGTAGGCACCTGGTCGTTCAAGGGATGCTTTACAATGAAGAGCAGCATAGCACTCAATGGAACTCAAATTGGTTTGGTAGAAAGATTGCTTAAAATAACTGATTAACAGCAGATCACTGAGGATTTACAATACAAAACACTGTGTTTTATTACTCTTCAGAGGACCCAAAGTATACAAGGATCCTTATACATAGTCCAGATGACAACAGAGAAGTCTAAGCCAAGGCACCACCACAAGCCCCAGATCACAGTTGATGCTTGTGTCACCTTGTGAGAACTCATTTTGAGAGAAAATATGTATTAACAATGCATTTTCAACCCTGTTATTGGGGTTGAGTGTACAGTGTTACTCACAGGCTCACATGTCTGAACATGGTCTCTACTTGGTGATGCTCTTTGTGGAAATCTCAGACCTTTATAAGGTCATAAAAGAGTAGGCCTTGGCTCTTATTTATGGGCCCCACTTTTTTATTCTGATTGTGTGTGTACCTGTGCATCCAATTGTGTATGTGTAAGTGAGTTAGTGAGTGAGAGTGAGTGTGTATGTGTGTTCCATTTTTTCAATTGGTTTTAAAGCTAGCATGCACTGTGGTTATTTTCAGTAATGACATCTTCATTATACTTTGTTATTAGTCCTTTTCCTCCTGTATTGGCCAGTCCTGTGCCCCTGGCACTGCACCTGATGGCTCTCTTCTTTCTCCCAGGTTTTCTCAACTTCAGAGGGTGTATTAGATCACGCTCTCTATTTTCCACTCTCTTAAGGTCTCTTCTTCATCTCTGCTGATCCCCTTTTCCTTTCTGATCCATTGAGATGTAATAAGCTGAGCCATCACTTTCAGCTGGCACGGACAGTCCTGGCCACAGTGTGTTCCTGTTCATGGTGGACTGTGTCATTTTAAACTGTGAGTCAAAGTAAGCCTTCCCTCCCATTCATTTCTTTTGTCAGGTATTTTGTGACAATAACAAGGGAGGCCACTAAGGCCATATTTACTTTTTAAATGCGTAGTTTTAATTTTAATATAAAAATATATACCTGAAATCCAAGAGCAACACCACCAATATTATGTGAAACTAAAAAAATTGATAAAATTATTAGGGAAATATTAGTAACAGGCAATATCAGATTATGGTAACATGGTGCTACATAGGCCTGTGTTTTTTCTGTAGGCTCCACTGAAATCATTTAAAAGAAGAAATTTCTAAACAGAAGCCTCAAATTTGAATCTGAATATTTAGAATAAGCCTGACCTTCAACATTACCATTGCCATCATAAAATTCTATAAAAGAATCTCAAGATTTTGCAATGAATGAATGCTCAAGTTTGAGAACACCATAAACCTTATTGAACAGGGGGGAAAAAGGTGACATTTTATCCAACAGCAAATGTTTTTATCATTAATCTTATCCTTCTCATCTTATATAAATAACAGGTTTGTGTTAATCAGGTTCATGAATTGTTATCTTCAGGTTTGGCCAATAATTACGGAATTTCAAGATTAAAAAAAATAGCTTTCAAACTTCAAATGTTAATAACCTCAAAACAGAAAGTTATTACAAAAGTAAATACTTCAGTGGGTGCTCTATGCTCAGTGTGTAAAGAGAAAAATAAATCCAACCTTCTTTATTTTTTTAATATCCACAGTTCCGAATATCCAATATAAACACAGTTCTTAAAACATTAATAACCAGTCTCTTCCCAGGGCTCAGGTATCAACACAATTTTAAAAGTCAGAAGTGATGGATAACCACAGGGAGTTGAACATATGAACTTACTCTGAAGCATCTGTGACAGTGTGCACAAGGCCCATACAAGCTCAAGCCAGAGATATTTTCAGCATGGAAAGGGGAGGTGGGTGTGAAGTCACACAGGTACCTAAGGAGCGATGGTCAATTTGTAACTGCTGGCAGAGGGAGAGAGTCTGTTTTCTTTTTTATTATTATTATTATTAATTACAGGTTATTTACTTTGTATATCAGCTGTAGCCCCCTCTCTCATTCCCTCCCAACCCCACCCTCTCTCCCTCATCTTCTCCTATGCCCCTTTCTAAGTCCATTGATAGGGGAGGTCCTCCTCCCCTTCCATCTGACCCTATTTTATCAGGTCTCATCAGAACTGGCTGCAATGTCCTCCTCTGTGGCCTAGCAAGGCTGCTTCACCATCATGGTGAGGAGGTCAGGGACAGGTCAAAAAACCAACCACTGAATTCATGTCAGAGACAGTCCCTGTTCCCCTTACTAGGGAAGCCTCTTGGATACTGAGCTGCCATGGGCTATACCTGAACAGGGGTTCTAGGAGTCTGTTTTCTTTAAGGGTATGGCCCCTGGTAGGCTGATCATGCTCCTGCAAAAGCTATGCATACGAGAATATTTGCCAGAACAAACTGCACTTCTTTGTTTTTGTATTTGCTTGTTTGTTTTATTTTGTTTTATTTTAAGAGACAAAGTTGAGTTGGTTAGGATGAAGGATGGATGTGGAAGAAGTGGGAAGTACAAATATGAACAAATACATTGTTCAAAATTATAAAAGAATTAATTTAATTAATTAATTAATTAAATGAGAAATTTAATACTCAGGTTCAAAAACTATGGCATACTCATACAAAGCTCATCTTAGTCCTTTTGCTTTGTAAATCAGTCTAGACCACTTACAATTTCTGTATGTAGACAAGACATTTTCATGATGTCCAGAGGGAATAGGGACACTTTATGTCTCTTGTGTAGAATTATCTTCTCATTGGGAAAGAATCTAAGCTTCCTAAAAGCGTAAGAGCATGGTGATGCTGTCACCCAATAACAAGAACATTCCTAAGATAAAAGTCATGAGGTCATGAGTCAAGAGCGACAGAGGCATCCTGAACAGTGCTAAATTAATTAGTGCTTCATTAGAGATGAGACAGATTTATGCAATGGAAAAATCTCAGGTCAGGTTGGTCACTTAGCTTTTCCAAGTTGCTTGGGAAAATGTATTTAAGAATAAAAGTAGCCTGAATTAATGCAGTAAAATTAATGCAATAAAATAAGAAAATGCTTAGGACTTTATTATGCCTTTGATATATCTGCTTTCCTCCTTGGAAGCATGAGTCACACTTAAAAGTTAATTCATTCAGTAGCTTTTGAATCCTAAATAAATCTTCCAACAAAATGAGAGTGTGGGGAATACTGAGATCATTTACAAAGACTTTGTGACCTGAAATAACTCACATGAGTGAGAAAATGAGGAAGAATTTGTTTGAAAGCTTTGCATGATTAAACATTTGCATGAGTAAAACTAGAGGGTTCTGTAGTCATGGAACCAAGAGCTGAAACGGTGAAATCAACACTTTTAGAGTATCTTCAGTGGCCCACTGAGATATGACATGTCCCTGATTAATCCAATTCCATGGAATAGTTTGGTTTAATGGCAGTTAAGTCTTTCTTTCACAAATAAGATGAGCAGTGTGACTGGTGAGCAACTGGTCCTCCATGGGAATAAACCTGTACATGAGAAACACTCTTTGGAGACTAGGAGATAACCACCTACTCTGTCACACACACACACACATCCACGAAGTTTTCCCTCAGCTAGTTTGCATTACCAATCACCACCACTTAAAGCAGCAACCCTCAAACTTTGGTTGAGACTCCTATGGGGGTCACATATCAGATATTTACATTACTATCCATAACAGCAGCAAAATTAAAGTTATGAAGTAGTAATGAAATATTTTATGGTTGGGGGGAGCTGGGAAGGAGGTGGAATGGGGAGGGAAACGAAGGTGGGGTCAGATGTGAGGAGAATGGGGGTGGGAAGTGAGAGGGCTGGGAAGAAGAATGGAAATGGGGGGTCTCCTTGTCAAGCTGGAGGCCTGCAACAAGATAGGAATGTGGGTGTGACACTGAGACTCCTAAAGGAGGGGGGAAATGAAGACTGAAGAGACCAACCCACTGACAAAACCTGTGATCCGAAAATTCCCCTGCCTACAAGAAGTACAGGGATAATGAGAGAACAAAGTTTGAGGGAAAGTCCAAACAATAATCGGCCCAACCTGAGACACACTACAAAGTAGAGAGCCAGCCCCTGACACTACTAATCATACTCTGCTATACTTTTAGACAGGAGTCTAACTTGACTGTTGTCTGGGAGGTTTCAGCCAGCAGCTGATTGAGACAGATGCTAGGACTTGCAGCCAAGCATGGGGCAGAACTCTGGGGATCCTGTGAAAGTGTTGGGGGAGAGATGGAAGAAACTGGATGGGACAGAAATCCAACAAGAAAACCAACAGAGACAACTACCCTAGTCCCATGGGGACTTTCAGAGACTGAGACATCAACTAAGGAGCATACATGATCTGGACCTAGGTCCCATGCACAAATGTGGCCTATGGGAGGCTTGGTCTTCATATGGGGCACCTGATGAGTCAGGGGGTGAGGGGAGCTATTTGTAACATGGACTCTATTGCCTGCTTTTGGATCACTTTCCTCTGGCAGTGCTACCTTGCCTGGCCTCAGGGGATGAGGATCCTCTCAGTCCTGATGTGACTTGATGTTCTGGGGAAGATTAATATGGGGCTATGGGGCGAGAGGGAGCTCATCTTTTCTGGGGAAAAAGAAAGGTAGGAGGAGGAGAAGTGGGGGCGACTGGAAGGAGGTAAGAGAGGGGAAGCTTCAGTATGTAAAGTAAATAAACTAATATATATATATATATATATATATATATATATATATATATATATATATATATATTTAAAAAATTAGAATCTGTAAGGTAAAAGAGGCAATATATAAGGTAATATATATATAAAGGATATATATATATGTAATATATATATGTAAATGATGTCTTAGATTTAAAAAAACAACTTGAACTCAAAGAAGCAATCTCAGGGCAAGGATAGAAGAAATCAATTTTATGAGGAAAGGTTTTATTTTCGAGTTGGGCGTCAAGCATCCTGAGAGTACCAATGTAATAGAAAGAGCTCCCTCCCTTAGTAGTAAGTGGGAAACCAAGATCTATCCTCTGCAGAAAAATACCTAACTTTGTTTCAATACTAAGAAAGTTCTGTTTGTAGAGACGATGGATTTGGAATCCATCAGCAATGAAATTTCAGGAAAGCGTGAACCTGCTCTTGCAGAGGACTACAATTCAGCTCTCAGCTGCCCACATTGGCTGCCTTTGGACTCTCAAGGCATCTGGGCTCACGCTCACACTCCTCACATAAATACACATGTGCTCATGAATAAAAATAATAAAATAAGTCTTTAGAAGAAACATGAGCTTTATGAATTCCACTTTTGGCAAAGTGCTTGTGAAAAAGGAGTCTACCAAGATAGTACCAGAAGTTTGGCAACCTGTCAAAATGCTAATGTTCCTGGCTTTAATCAGAATCCATGACTGAAAATGCAGCCTAAAAAGAATTAGTCAGTAAATATTCAAAAACATTACAGAAAGGCCCCTATCCCAACTTTATATTTTAGAAACTGGAAATATGTCAATGCCTATCAGGAAAATAATGTGTTGTATAACTTATAGAGGAGCCAACAGATTATCCAGTGATCATTCCAGAGCGTGCTGGAAATCGCAAGCTACTGTGTACATGTAGACATGTATATTGTAGCCTTACATTTACGTTGAAATGTTGACATAAAATGGTGATGGAAAATCATAATCTTTATACTTCCTTTTCCACATAGCTCCCTGAGCCTGGAGGGGAGGACTTTGATAAAGACATCCTAATTAGGGCTGAGCGCTCCAAAGCTCCTCATTCTCTCTGCACATTGCCCAGTTGTGGGTCTTTGTTAATTTCCATCTACTGGAAAAAGAAGCTTCTTGGTTGAGGACTGAGTGGGGTACTGATATTTAGGTATAACAATATGTCATTAGGGTCATTTTACTACTATGTTCCTTTAGCAGAATATTGATAATAGTTTTTCCCATAGGCTCATGACCTATGTAGTCTCTGGTTCGTGAGCACTTTAGCAGTGTCAATTATGGGTAATATCTTACTGAATGGGTCTTAAATTCAATTTAAAAAAAAAATGGTTGGTTGCTTCTGTGGCATTTTTAAGAGTGGGCGGTGGTACAAGACTCCCAGGAAACAGTGTCTTTCAGACACAACAGGGCTGATACACCTATAAATTCACAGAGACTATGGCAGTATGCCTAACACCTGCACAGGTGCAAAGGGGACAAAATCCCAGCACTGAGAAGGGGAAGTGAATAGAAAGCTCCATTCTCTAGCCATGAGGCTATAGGCAATTCATATCTTCTAGAAAGGGATCGTCGGTTTTTCCCTACAGAATGACATGAAGTGTATCAACCACAGAGGGCTTCATGCCCATGCCCGTAGCTGCCCAACACAATACAGACTCCATGTTTTTGTGTGTGTGTGTGCTGTTTTTGTTTGTTTGTTTGGTTGGTTGGTTTGGTTTGGTTTGGTTTGGTTTGGTTTGGTTTGGTTTGGTTTGGTTTGGTTTGACATTATTTTTTTCTTTTATTGGGTTTGTGTGTCTGTTTTATTTTCATTTTTACTTTTTTGTTTCTTTGAAAGAGGAGAGACATTGAGAGGAGTCATGAGGTTGGGTGGGTAAAGAAGCGGAAAGGACCTGGGAAGTGTTAGGGCAATGAAAAGAATATTATCAAAATGTACAAAATTTTTTAAATAAAAATGGATTTTTTTTTCCAGAGAGTACAACTCTAAATCCTATAACATAACCAGCAAAGGGCTCTCTGTAATTATCAATTGGATAGAGAACTTTGTCTCAAGATAGCTCACAACCTTCAATATTTAGTTTTCTCTTTATTTTTCCTTTTTATATTTTTGTATTTTCTGAGAGTTTAAAGTAAAATATGGTATTCAGTCACTAAAAATAAACATCTGAGTTTCTCACTGTTTTGTTAACAGTGAACAGGATAGAACTTTAGAGGTCATAATTATCAGAATCAGAAAGGAGAGGTTAATAATCTTGGCACCACATCCATTAGGAAACAAAAAGCAGCTCTCAAGGCAGAGAAATTCACAGGGTCCCCCAAAGCACAGAAAAAAAAAGTAAAATACGCAAATAGTACCACATCACTAAAGAGCTTCTCTAGCAGAAAAACAACAGTCAACAGGATGAAGAGAGACCGTGTGGATAGAGAATATTTGCAAACCTTACACTTCATAATGAAACTTCGACCATAAGAGCAACTGCATGACAAATACTCAAAGCTATAAAGACAGTTTTCAAAGCTATAAAGACAAACAAATATCGAACAGATTTGTGGGGAGAGTGTATTGTTACTCATTGCAGGAAGATACAATGAAACAACAATGAAGCATTACTCCATACCTTAGGTTGTGATACAAAAATGATAAGTTTTAAACAGCACAGAAGAGACCCTTTTTCATTGCAGGTGAGAAAGCTGACAGTACAACCAATATGGAAGACATCATAGAAGTTTATCAGAATACTCAAGGTAGAACAAGGATGCAGTGACTCCACCTGTAAGGATGCCACCAAAGGAAATGAAATCATCATCACAAAGGCATATCTGTACTTAGCTGTTCAGGGTTGTTTTTAATAGCCAAGATATTAGCTCCATTGTTTCCATAGATAGATGAATAATGAAAATGTGTTATAGATAGATGATAGATAGATAGACTGAGACAGATAGATAAAATGTCTATGTACACATATGTATAAACTTCCACATATTACATTTTTATAGTGTTGTATACGTTATTAAAGAGTGTCCTTCCTTTAAAGAGAAAGAAATTCTGACATACACAACCCAGATGAATCATAAGGAGTATGCTAGGCATACGGAAGGAAGCCTGAGGTCACACAATCAGGTAAAATCATGAATAATTTTCAAGAAAATTCATGATCAATGAAAACTTATGGATCTTAACACCAAAATAATGCTACCTTTATGAAAGAAGAAGAGACAGAAATAGAAATTAATTTCCAGTCAATACACTTTTGAAAAAGAGAAAACCAATGTCACCTAAAGATGACTTGTAGAGCAGTTGAGACTTGAGACAGGAAATGAGGACACAGTGCCATCAAGCCACTTTAAATGGAAATCACTCCTTGCAGGGGAATGAGAAACAGAGCAGTGTGAGTGCAAAACACAAGTGCAGAGGCTGGCACACTCATAATTTTCCCAGTGGTCATCTACTTGACTCTTTGGCCACTTTTTATTAACTGAAATGGAGGAACATGTGACACGAGCAAAGCTCAGATTCTACTGATTACAAAGTATAGGAAGGTCAACTAGGCAGAAGAGTGAGACTTGAGGGCATTGTGCTTTGCCGAGGGGTAATGTCTTTTAACTTCCACAGAACAGCCCTGGTTGTTTCTTTCTAACATCTTGGTTTCAACTTCCCATTAACCATCACAAAATGTCCCTTCTGAATGGAGGACATTGAAATTTCTCTGCATTATTTGGAACAGAACACATTAAAGATAGATAGTTTCAAGATACTCTCTTTTGTGTAGATGAATTATTTTTTTAATTTATTAGAATTTATTCACTTCGTATCCCAGCTTATAGCCTCCTCCCTCATCCCCTCCCAATCCCTTCCTCCCTCTTCTCCTCCCATGCTCCTTTCCTAGTCCACTGATAGGAGAGGTCCTCCTCCCCTTCCATCTGACTCCAGCCTATCAGGTCTCATCAGGATTGGCTGCATAGTTTTCCTCTGTGACCTGGTAAAGCTGCCCCCCCTTCAGAGGGAGGTGATCAAAGAGTCAGCCACTGAGTTCACGTCAGAGACAGCCTCTGTTCCCCTTACTATGGAAACTGAGCTGCCATGGGCTACCTATGTGTTGGGGTTCTAGGTTATCTCCATGCATGGTTCTTTGTTGGAGTAACAGTCTCAGAAAAGACACCTGGGCCCAGATATTTTGGTTCTGTTGCTCTTCTTATGGAGCTCCTGTTCCCTCCAGGTCTTTCTATCTCCCCTTCTTTCATAGGATTCCCTGAACTCTGCCCAAAGTTTGGCTATGAGTCTTAGCATCTGCTTTAATAGCCTGCTGGGTAGAGTCTTTCAGAGGCCCTCTGTGGTAGACTCCTGTCCCCTCTTTTCTCCTTCTTCCAATGTCTATCCCATTTGCCTTTCTGAATGAAATGAATGGTATTTAAATACCGGTTCAAAGTTAAACCAAAGTAAAGCCCAGTGCCTGGGAATGACTTGAGTTCTTGTTAGATATTGCCTGCTGTCTTCGGCAGTCAGAAGCTAGCTGGTCTCCAGTGTGGTGGTGTATCCTAGGGCAGGCATCATGTGACTTGATTGTTCAGATTGGCACCTGTTAGCAATGGCATTTGACTGGAGCAGGTGTGTTTCCAAAGAATGTGTAATACAAGCACTTTGGCTGAAAATCTTTTTGAAAAACAATAAATATGTGAGGCCTTTTGTTTAATCCTCAGAAGGTTAAAAAAAAAAAAGGTGGTAGAAGTGATCCAGAATGACCCTAGTGAGACCAGTAACGGATTAGTGAAAGAATTTGAGCAAACTAAAACCAAGCAGGAGAAGTTCAGGTTCAAATTGCCAGTTGATGCAACAGAAACAAACAAACAAACAAACAAAAAGCAGAAGAGGATAAAATAATAAAATATGCCTAGAAAGATACATTGTTCACACATCCAAAGCAGGTTGAAACAAAGACAAGAAGAGAATGTGAGTCATAGAGGACCATGCACAGCAAAGCCAGGCATCCAGGACAATTCAGGCTCAGCTTCAGTAGGTACCACCAGAATCTCTGTGGGAGCATACCCATAATTTCCCCAGTCTCTGAGTTCATAAGACGTTGACAGCATCTGATGCTGAGGACAATCTGCCTTGCAGATCTTTCACCCTGGAGTTACAGGCAAGAGGAATAGCATCTTCATCTTTGAGAAGCCAGCATTTAGCAGAACAACTAGAACAAGAGAAACCAGTATTGTTTGCTAAAAGTACTTTGAATGAAGCAGGGAAATAGAAAATTCTTTGGAGTACAAAAGTAATATATAAATCCCTGTGGGCTGATGACGTTGCTAAGGCAGTAGAGTGGTTGTCTACCTTGCACAAAGCTCCAAGTTTAATCCTTGCCATTCCATAAAAAGAGGTATGATGTCATCCTCAGCTACATATCAGACTAAGGGCCAGCAAGGGCTATATAAGACTCTGTCTCAAGTACGTAGATAGATGATAGGTAGATAGAGAAATGAGTCTAGTCCAGTTAATGATGGAAGAATTATATTAAAAGTGCTTCTAGAAATACAAATAGAATGTTTGCATGCAACACTCCTTTTCAGACTAAAAATAATTTCCATATGCTTCTGAATGACTTTCAAACATTGAAATGATTCTGAAATTAAGAAAAGAAAAAGTAAATCCAACTTGTCTGTAGCAAATGATGTATGTCTTTCCCTTCACCAAGTCCTGTAGTCTAGGAAAGTAACTTGTGCTGCTCTTGCAAGGGAACTGTTCTCTTGGGACTTGTCAGTCTTTATATACAGCCAGGATCAGCCACAATGAATTTACAAAAAAATCAGAAATCCTGTGCTATTGCATTAAAAAATACCTGCACAGTTTAATCGGACATGAAGAAGTATAAAATTCTAAAACTGTCTAATTGGGATGTGATCAGATGAATCACAACTACTTATCTAAAAATACAAATTGTATTTCTGAAAATTCAAAATCCAGAGTTAATAACAGTGGAAAATCAGAATTAAAGTAAATCTAATTGTAGTAACATCTGACAACACTTAAAATATGAGCCTGGTTTTTCACAGGGGCATGAAGACGTTATAGCATTATAGATACTATCAGAGTATATGTTGTTCCTCAATTGAAAACAACAATATGATGGCTGCAGGAGCTGAAAGTTCAATGTTAATCATTTTCTCTAGGAAGATAATAAAAAATAACTTTTAAAAACATTGCTGTGTGTGGTTAAACCATTCTTCATTCAAAACTGTATTTTGGCTTTGGAAAAATTGAGATTAATAGTTTTAATCAACTATTGATTAATAGTTAATAAACTATTAATCAATAAACTATTAATCAATAAGAAAGTCTCTGAGAGCCAAAGTTGAGTGTTTCCAGGAATCCATCAAGCTTTTTTTCTTCCAATGTTCACAAAATATTTATATGTACAAACACACACACGCACACATATATATATAATCCATTTTATTTCAGAACTGTATAGGTTGTATAGTATAAAGAAAAGATATTGTTTTTTCAAACAAGCTACATCTCAATGTAAATGCCAACCCTGCTTTCCTTGTCCTCGGGTCACTCAATTATAAATAAAGAAAAAGAAATTTGTCTCATGGAGTTAATATGAGCAAAGGAGCTTATAAAATTTTCTTGAAATAGGGTAACAGAAATTTATTCAAAGATCCTCCTAAATGCATGAATACTTACTTAGTAAAGATTTACAGAAGATAGAGCAATAGCAACAATGCATTATATTAATTTTTTTTTAAAAAAAAAACCTGAAATTCTGGGTTCTGTGTGCTGCTTGGGAGTCACAGTATGCACCGGCTCTGTTACCGTAGTGGGAAGTCACCTGCTTCAACTCTTTGGCCCTTGACATTCAGAAAATTGATTTGTGGCTTGATTAATCTGATTTATAGATAAGATCCTCTACCTGCCCTTTCTTGTTACATTGTCTCTTCAGAGTAAGAGAAGCCTGGCAGATGTGATTACATGTGATGTCCTTACGAAAGTGGCTTTCATTCACTGTCTCTTGCACTGGACTCAGGGGGTCTGTGTTTTACAGATGCGGGCCTTAAATAAACTCTGCCTTGCAAATATTTTCAATTTGGAAAGCATTTGAGGTTGAAATAGCTTTTTCATTTTTTATTCATTATTTTATGCATCTCTCCATTTAGCTGTCATGTGCCTTTAAGATTTACACTTCACTTCCCTCATGAAACTGGGAAATGCAGTGTTTGAATATACATATATGGTAAGAGCATTTACTGGTCACATTATCTTGACCAGAAAATGAGAAAAGGAGGAAAGGGAGGGCATGCAAGAAATGTTCTCATATTCTTGCCCAGAGGAGCACTAATGGGTTATGAACCCTTTCAGAGTCATAGAGCAGAGAGAAAAATGGTTGCCTTGGCAACAAGGCAGGCCAGTCAGTTCCACATACTCCCAAGAGCTTCTAATTTATTCAGCAAATGGAGGCTAGAACAGGTGGCTAACCTAGATGATGCCAAAATCCTTTAGCTCCAGAATGCTGGCATCCTCCAATTCTCTTGCATACAAACTATCATTCTTTTCCTTTTTATTGGAAGAGTTAACTAGATACATTTCAGTGTGACTCTAAGTATCTTAATAAACAGGAAAGCTGTCAGCATTCGTCATTTTCTAACAACAAAATATAGTGTCTGAGATTTCACAAAATGATGGATACCAACAATTTGGAGTCAATGGTTACTCTGAAAGTGAAAGTGACCTTAAGCCCCATTATAAAATGCAGCATTGCTCTTCCAGTAAATCAGATATCATTTTGAATTTTACAAGGAAGTTTGTTGCTTGATTTCACAATGTTGTTTTAAATGATAAACACCCTCAGAAATTCCAATTCCATAAAACCATCTGCAAGCATATGAGTGTAACCCATTTCAGATTGTCAAAGAAAATAGGACCGATATCAAGTTACTTAAAGCCCCAGTTATTTATTTTAACTTCAAATGACATCATTAATTGTCAGGTAAAGAACATCTCTGAAAAGCTAGTAGTAGCTTTTGAAACCATGGCACGAATACTTTCATGGATGCATGCCAGTGTTCTTTCCTAGCCTCATATCTCAACTCTTCCTAGTATATCCGGAGTTTCGCATAATAGGATCCCAGGTCATCCTGCTCCTCCTATCCCTGCCTTTTGCTGGTCTGCTGTCTCTGTCATAAGCTGCAATTCCAGCCCTGCATTACTTGTTCAGAGTACATCCACTCTCAAGGCCACATGCAAACATTTCTCTCTTCCCAAACCCTTTCTTCCTTGACCATGAAGAACTGTTGCTTGGATGATAGGCAAGGCCCCTCTATGAGAAAACACCATTACTGGTTTCTCTTTTCTTTTCTTTTCTTTTTTTTTTCCTTCTTCAGATTGAGTCACTCAGATCTTAAATTTAGGGACTGTATTATATTCACTTATCCCACCAAGAGCTATGCCAGGCACATGGTAGAAATCATAAATATGTGATGAAAGAATGTGTTTCTAGATAAACGAAGCACGCTGACTAAAATTCCGCACACTGCTAGTATCTAATAAGTCATTTTCTGAAATTAAAACCTTACTACTTTAAACAAAGTCTGATGATCATTCTGGAGTCTCTCACGAATGCAGTCCTGAGTGAACGTCATCTTTGTGACATGGATTTGGTCTATATTCAGGCTGCTGACCCAGCTCATTCTCACACTCTGAGCATCCCCGCTAAGTATCAGAAGGATCAAAGAACAACATGAAAAATGCTGGGTTTGACCTAGGGCATCATCAGCCTCACCTGACTATTCCAGGACACTCATAATTAGGTAAACAAGTGTTTGTTAGAAAAATATATTTAGAATAGGAGAAAATGTGAGGAGTCTGGGGTCTTGGCTCTTGTCTATTGATCTGTTCTTGACATCTTGCTGTTGTTTCCAGAGGTGACCTTGCAGAGTGTGGACGTTTCCTTGACAACCATAATAATCACTTCCAGCACACAGGGGAAATGCTTCTCCACTTGTTTTCTAGTCCACTGCCACAGAGATACTCTATTGAGTAAAAAAAAGGAGGACCCTCTCCTTTCTAAAGCAGCACACGGCTTTTGGTGGCATTCACATTATGCGAGAAAACACACAGTAATGGTAATCATGAGACAATTCTTCCTTCTCTCAGAAACAGGACACACGCTCTGTACTGGTGCATGTTTCGTTCTAATTACCCCATGCATGAGCTTATGTGCCCAATGTGCATGTGCACACACACACACAGAAGCACACAGAAGCACACACAGAGAAACACATTCTCCCCTTTTATCTTCTATCTTCTGTGTCTGTGCTTTTTACCAATGTTCTACTTCTGGTGTGTTCTCTGTTTTACTTATCTCTTATTCACAGTAATAGTTGCTTTATTCGTTTACCAAATTTACATTTACCAAATTACAGATTGAAACTTCTCCAATCACAAGGCTTGGTTGGAGAAACTTGAGCTAGGTATCCCTGTGTTATTACATGATGAAATGGAAAGTATAATAGATCTTGAAATCAATGTTGCTTACAATCATTTTTTTAATTCACATTTTCTCCAGTTCATTTAAATAGTATATTAACATTTCATTTTCTCTGCTCTTTTTCTCCTAAAAGCAGTTTAAAACTTTGTTCCTGCTATTGATGATGCATGTTTATAGCAATTTCATACGATTCAATGGCAATGTTCATATCACAAAATAGCTGAGAGCCCCAGTATATTGGCTATGTACCCGTATTCATGGGGTTATTTTTGTCTGGGCTTCATGTTCATAGAAACCGTTTAAATTATGTAGTGGTTTGTCAGGAAAAACTTTCATCATGAATGATCCTTCCAGATGTTGTATTTATGTAAATAACTAAATAACCTAGATTTTCATGTGAAGAATGGAATATCACAAAACTAAAATTCACAATCAAGCTCTCTCAATGTACAGAAAGAGTTTAATGAGTTACTTCATATGCAAAAATGTATGGAATATAAACTTTAAAGTACTGTTCAACAAGTAGTTAAAATTCAATGATTGTGAATAGACTTTATTATAATTAACTTAGAAACTCACATCCAAATTGAACCAGAAAGATATTGCAACTCTGTATTTTATGTGAAAAACCTCAAATGTGTCCTTTGGTCACAGATCTTGGAATGATACAAGAAATTTCTTTAATTCTTTTTTGGTTACCAAATAAAATGATCACCATACGTTCAAGTACCACAATTACTTTTAACTTTATTGGTAAGTGTGTTATTTTATAACATAATATTCACCTGTCAACAATCTCTAATGGATTTACTGTATGTGAATACACATGGCTTCAGTTAGGAATGTTCTCAACTGAACAAAGCCACATATTACCACTTTTAATGAAAGTGGAATAATTTTAGGACCTATATCCATAAAAGTAGTGTATCACAGCCCATAAAAATGTACAATTATTATATATGTGTGAAAATTTTTAATGATGCTTGATGTTCAACAAGCATCATTTCTCTGTTTAATCAAATTGAGATTGGCATTTCTGGAATTCTTCTTTCGATTGTTCATGTTTCTTTCTTCATGGACACAAAATGGATGCAGCTTCTTTCAACATCACAATCTGCCTTTGAGAAATAACAGAGAAGGATCTCCCTAAGATTATGTCAGGAATGCCTTATACCATGCCCTCGCATCAGAGAAAGCAAAATTTTCCATAGAAAACTTGAAAAGTTTATACTCATTTCACATGACCTCCTATCTAAAGCATGTTCCCACTTGCCAGAGAACATGAGAACTTAGGTTTAAAACTCTGTGACCTATGCTGATAATTGATGAGTAGCATAGAGCTACTGGAGTATGAATTAAAAATAGTACATATTTATTTGAGAATAGATGAATGAACACATATATGATAGGTAAATTACAAATTTGGAGAGAAACAAATTATATATGACTTGACATATAGATAGCAGATAGAAAATATATAGATTATAGATAAAGACAGATATGTAGATAGTAGATGGGTTGTAGAAAGATGGCAAATGGTAGATGGACGATAAATAAAAAGGGTAGATAAATGATAGATTAGGTAATTGATAGTTATATGATAAATAAATTATAGACGGTAATAGATAGATAGATAGATAGATAGATATGATAGGTATATATAATAGATGGATAGATAGATTATAGACAGAAAGAGAGATAAATGATAGATATATTGATGATACGTGATTCATAATTCTAGATAGATAGAAGATTTAAACAAATGATAGGTGGGTAGGTAGATAGATAATAGATAGAGGGATGACAGACAGATTAATAGATGATAGGTATAATAGATAGATAAAAAGATAGATAGACATATAAATAGACAATAGGTTATTGAATATGGATAGATGATGGAGTTAGATATGATATGTAGATGAGGATAAAGATAAAATAAAGATCAAGAGAGAAGCTTAAAGAGGTAAGATTTCTCTGCCATAGCTTAAAATATAAAACTAATTATTAAAAATTAGAGTTGTTAGATGAAGCCACATATAAATGCTGGTAAGATCCTTTCATGGTAGAGATCTGTTGGTTACCAAAAGTATCTTAACCTTGTGTAGAGTCACTAGTGCCCAGAGCAGACAGTGCTTAGGAATCTCAGTAAATGTTAGAAACCAGTATGTTTTTCCTATTAACAAGTCCAGAAAGGCACCAAGAAGGAACCTTTTTGATCCCTCACCACTCTGAATGCCCAAAGTTTAAAATCCCATACACTGTGACCCGTGTAACAATTTCTTCAAATTCCTCTTAAAATAGAATTTGAAGGGCTAAGCTGTTACAGTCTGTCTTGTTTACCTTGAAATCGCTTCCAGGCACTCTGAGAGCACTTGCCATTATTAGCATTCTTCCAGCTCCTTCAGGTGAGTGTGCAACATGAGAGCAAAGAGGACGGTATGATGGTTGTGGGATCCGGAGAGTAGCTTCAACTTCTAGGACGTCTTTGCTCCTTTTCCTCTCAGGATACACCATACCTTGAGAATTAGATGAAGGGACAGGTTGTTGCCTTGCTTGCTATATCTCAGTTTACAATGATGACCTCTGTAAAATTTCATTCAGGAATCACTGGTTGCCTAAATTAATCCCGTGTGGAGCAGCCAGCAGCTAGGCAAGTCTTTCTTCCTTTAAGGTAAAATTCAAGAAACTCTATCACATGTTTCTGTAATGTGGTTTGCACAGAAAGGGTTAAGCACCATGCCTATAGAACTGATTAGGCTACAGAAATCTCAAAAGTGGGACTGTATGTTTAGGTTCTGTGTACATCACCAAGCCTGGAGCTGGACTCTTAATAAATGCTGGTAAAATGATTTCTATATCGTGATTATTAAAATGAGGACAATCGATGCTTTGGCTCAAATATTTAAAATATAACAAAATCAGCTCATTTCCCATGGAGAGCCAATCTCAAGACTTCGTTCTAACAACATAGCTCCAGTTCAAGCTCATTCAGTTTCCAAGCCAGTGGAAATTTATACAGTGACAACCAAGTTGTGTGTGCATACCAGCACATGCCTCATGTCACAGAACAGCCTTTTCTCAGATTGTTCAGCACTAGGAAAAACAATTTCTCACAGAGGACACAAGGATTCTCCTCAGGATTTATTGCCCCTAAGAAGTACAATAATATAATTTTTGAAGAGTAGGATTCTATAAAAACATGTTTCTTTTATACAGTCCAAGCACAATTTTTAAGTATTAAAAATGAGGATACTGTGATTTTTATGGCTATAAAGCTAAGATGCCAACTTATTAAAAAAGAATAGGTTTTATTGATCAGCTCACATGTGAAACACAGCTCACTGTCAAAACCGCAGTAGGCATTTTACAGTGGAGGAATACAGAATACGTAAGGCAAATAAGAATCTTCTACAAGTCAGCCCTGAATTCATTTAAAAAAAAAAAAAAAGCTTCTTTATTGCATGTTCTTCTCCCTAATCTGCGATTTCACTATCTTGCTTGAGGCTTATCCAGGATGGCATGAGCCAAGGCAACATGACCACCCTGCTGCCCCGTGAATTTGAACACATACACTGTTCTTGATGTCAGTAAGACACGGTTAGTGCATGTGCTTCTCTCACGGGTGAGCCCAAACATTTTTAGTGCAGGCAGTTTATTCCATTGAATGGAAAGGAAGCACAGAAGAAAGCAAAAGGAACAGCAAACAGACAGACAGACAGAAATAAGTCGGCTAGGAAGCAGCAGGCTGACACGTTAATTGAACATTACCTTTTCCTCATAGTGAGGGGCATGCATCACAGTCATTTCTGTCTCTTCTCACAGTGCTGATTTCAAACCCCCAGCTGAGAAGGCAGCTGTGCAGAGCAGAGAACTGGTGAGCACAGCGGGAGTGCGGCATCCTAATGCTACTCCCAGAAACTCTTGCTTTATTTCGGTCGCCGTGTTGTCATGAACAATGCCAGACACGTGCAAAGATGTCCTCTTTCCCCAGTGGTGGAACAAAGATCACAGTTCTCTAAAGACTTCAAAAGCCTGCACCACCTCACTTTTATTGTTATTTCCAGTGTAGCCTCCAAAGAGAAGGGATTGGCTGTTTTTCAGGGCGTTTGAAATTCAGGAAAGCACTCATTAATCATATCTTAACAGAATGGGTAATGGCAAAACAGACATGGAAGTTGAAGCACATGAGAGGAGTGCTGATTGTCTCTCTCCTCCCCTAACCAAAGAAAGAAAAACAGAATAAAGACAAAAAAGAAAGAAAGAAAGAAAGAAAAAGGCTGCCCAGTTGCACACCAGGGCTTGCTCTTTTCCCACATTGTGATATTGGAAAGTTTCTCATTAATAAAACTGGAATTGTATCATATACATGTATAAGATAAATGTAGCAATACAAAATAAAATGAGTCGAAATAAAACTGCAGTTTTTTAAAAAGCCCTTGATTATAGAATTACTTTCTATCTGTTACCATGTAGTGACAGTGAAAATGTCTCATGCAGTACTCTGGCAGAGACATGAAAAGTACTCACAGCAGAAAGACTGAGCAGCACAAAGGACACAGTCACTACACGCATGATGTGACGATACAGCAAAGCAGACACGAATAAAGCATGCCATTCAATGGCGGGAATTCCGAGGAGGCTGAGCCTTAAGAATCACAGAAGAGGGAAGTTTACCTTTCTGAAAACACAAAATATCAATATGCATTCCTAACATAAATGTACATCTGCATTAGTGTCTACTTTAAGAGTTTTTGGGTTTAGTATTTAAAATCACATTTAATTTTTTAAAAACTTTACAGCTCTATTTTATTGTTCCTAAGTAATTGAGTGCTTTATCACAAAACTACAATCAAGCATAAAAGTGAACGTGAAAATGTTTAATACATAAAACTAATTCCAAGGTACTTTAGGGATGTCTCACTTTTTATCTTCTCTTAATTATACACATATACCTGGAGAAATACATGGGGTTAAAACAGTAAAATTCGTAAATCTTAATTTAAATGTGGATTTTTTTTAGCTAATAGATATTTATAAGCATAAGCATAGTGCCCAGATAATTTTGTAACTTTGACTCAAAACAAAATTACATACAACAACAACAACAACAAAAATCAGATATGACCATCATTGGCATAACTTCACTCGGGAAATTTTTCTTGTTCATCCGATAAAACCAAAACTATTGGAGAAAATAGAAGAATGACATACAACTACTGTGGAAAAACAAATTCCCAGTCAAGTTACATAAACTATAGCATTGTCATCTCATTTTGGATGTTAAATGGGCTGGTTTTGTAGAGTCTTGCAACCCCAAAGTATTGGCCTTACATTTTCCCTGATGTTACTAATTTCTTTTACTTGTCTCCTCACAATATCCATTGTGTGATGTCCACTAACTGGAAGAACTTCCCCTGAATAAGTCAATGTTTCCTCTAATAAAATGTTATTTCCTAAAATGTCAATCACCTTTAGTAGCAATATATTGAAGTCTACTCAAATATGCTACTTATTCTAGAAAATGAATAAGATTATTCTTAAAAATTGAGTAATAAAATCTGTTATGTTAATATTTTAGAGCTGTATTTTTCATCATGTGCCAAAACAATTACAAATAGTCTAATTCATTAAGCTTAACAACAGAATCGGACTTGACAATAGTAAAGATGTATGAAAATGAGGAACACAGAGACAAAGGGAGGGACTTGACCTGATGAACCATATAAAATTTTAATGCACTAATGGTTATTTTTCACTTTTAATTGACACATGTTTGCACATCATTAGCAGAGTATGGTAATTTGATACATATGTGCAATTTCATGATCCAATCCATCTCCTCAAACGCAGTACCTGTGTGACAGCAGAGTCTGAATACATTTCCTCTGGCAATTTTGAAGTGTGACAGAAACTCATGTAGGCTACAATTGACCTTTTCTGTGAGACACCAGACTGCTTTTCCCTGACTAACTGTATTGTGATCCTTTCTCCAGACTCTCTCTTGCCACATTCCCTCCCCTTCCCAGGCTCTTTCAATTTATAAAACAAGCCTATAGTTTTAATTTTCACAAACGGGTGAGAAACTAATAGCATTTTAGATTAGGCTATGAATGTATTTTCCACTTAGTATTGGAAAAGCTAATGTGACTTTAATGAGAAATGTAGGACTTCTGTTAGGTAAGTGACAAAGAGCATGAACAGAAACTTCAGAAAAGCAAAGGTAGGCCAGATAGACATGGAAAAAAGAAATACCAACTTTCCAAACAAGCACCAAAACTCAAAATGACATTCCATTTTTGCTTATTAATTAATTTGAGATATGCAATACTCAACAATCACATTACTATTCATAGGTCAAATTGGTACTTGACGGGGAAACATGACAACATGACACACACATCCAAAATGATTACTCATTCAATATTAAAATCATCTATGGGCTCCTACTTTAAAAACGTTACTTTTTTAATAATGTTTAAAATAGTATCTCAACACTGGAAAAGTCAAAATACTAACTAAATATCCAATAAAATAAACCCTTCAAAACTGAGAATGAAATTTGTCCCTGGTAATGTGCAGAAAGGGTGAAGCTGTGATTGCTACTACAATCACCCGATGTGTTTCTGTACCCATGTCAAGACCCAGGCAAGAATGCTATGGATCCACAGAGTGACTGAAAATCACCTTCCTGTCTCCTGGCCATGTACACTTACCTACACAGAAGCCTTGCTCTCACTCTTTCTCACTTCCTAGAAGTATTTTTTAAAAAGCCAAAAGTTAAACTAGCCCATCTTTCTGAAAACATCCAACTCAGAAATGGCTCTTTCTGCCTTAGGAGAACTGGCTTGCCTAAGTTCTTGGAAAAAAAATACTAATCCAGCATTTCCCATCTCAACACTGAAACCACCGCAGGACCTTTGCTGGATGCTCTTCCTTGCAGCAAGATGTATCAATCTTATTCTGTTTTGCTCAGCTGTGAATGGTCAATGGCAGGTGCAGTTTAATAGACTGACATTGACAATCTCTATGCTGAGTAGAATTCAGACACTTTAATAAGAGCATGCAAAATAGTGGGGCATGCTTATGCCAACAGAAAAAACAGGGAAAGCAAACATAGAGTATAATAGTTCAAAATACTAAATTTATTGGTAATCCTAGGGTTTCTTCACTTCCATCTCTATTTCCTTATATTATTGATGTTAAATAAATTATGTTTCTAAAAATCATTAATATATATGAGAATAAAATATATCTTCTCCATTAAACTTAAAAAACTACCAATGCATAAATCTGGAAACTTTATATATTTACAAAGGAAATAATGTTAACATAAAATTAATTGATACATATTATTAATGAACTTGCTGTCCTTAAGCTGACAGATAATAAAGTTGGTTGATTCCACTATGTATTCATTTAATTTATTGATATATACAATGGCTTGATTTATAAGCAGTTGTTCATTATTTGATATGTTCAAGAACACAATGATTAACTCATCTCTATTAATTCATTCCTTATTTTGGTTCTCCCATTTCTCATTTTAGCAAACATTGAGCTTCCTTAATTCTCCAGACCTTTTCCAGAACTAGGTATCAATGAACTAACTTGTTCACAATAAGTATCATAATGGGAAGGCAGGAAAAATATATACCAAACAGAGGGTCAGATGCCCTTTTCACATACATAAATGGTACTGTGGAGGAAAGTCAAGGACATGTCTACTGTCTTGACAGGCATGTCATAGAGGCGTCTAAAGATGATGTCAGAAAGGAGCAGATGCTCAGCCCTTAATAATGTATACATTACTAGGCTGCGTGTGTATATATAATTAAGAGCTGAAATAAGAAAGATAATTGATACTTCACCAGATTAGAGATGCCAAAGTCAATGTGGGAGCAATGATAGAGGGTTCGTGGCAGGAGTGGAACTTTATGAAAGCAACTTTAGTTTTGAGGCAATTACTCCAAGTAGTTTAATGATTTTCATTGTTTATGTTAACTTTTCTTTTTCATTTTTTTATTTTTATTTTTTACATTAATTACAGTTATTCACTTTGTATCCCAGCTGTAGCCCCTCCCTTATTCCCTCCCAATCCCCCCTTCCCTCCCTCATCTCCTTCCAAATGGCCATTTACTAAAGTACCATTTTTGAGTCAATGGAGATTGCCCACCAAGAGTCAGCTGAAAAGCTCAAAGAAGAATCTTCTGATGTAATCTGTTACCCACAAAGAGGTGATCTGTTTATTAGGATATTACCCATAGAACAACAAAGAGAGTTTTATGAGACACTGTGTTTTTGCATACTCGGAACTGAGAATTTGGCTAACTATGAAAAAATTAGAAAGCAACCATTCTTTGATTTTTAACTAGCTTCAGGTTAAAGAAGATCAGTCATATTTTGATGGAGAAAATTTTGTCAAGTTTCAAAGGTATAAAAATACAAAGTGCAGGGAAGGGTATATTTCAGGCTTTAAATTGGACTTGGAAGAGATGCAGGCATAGTTACATATGGCAGGCAAATGGAGACCCTGCCAATAGAAGCAAATGAGTTTGAGCATGTGTGAAGTTTGATCGTGCATATGGGGAACATTAGCACAGAGAACAAAAAAAAAATATATATCTGTATAGCAAATGGGCCATGTTTGTATAGCAAAGACTCCAGCAAAAGGAAGAATTCTGAACGTGGTGTGAAAAAGAAGCCAGAGAAGTTTCCAGCCCGATACCCTTAGACTCTATTAGATTTTTATTTCTCCTTCTGTGATAGAATCATGTTCATGTGTTTCTTTTTTTTTTTTTAACAATCACTTTCCTCCTTTATGTTCAATTAGCAAAAAAGAAAAAAATGTGTGCAATAATCTTGTGAAGTGTAGACTCACCTAAGGGACATCACAGAAGATAAAAACCAACTTCTGCTTTTATCCTGTTTCTTGTTTAAAGTCACACTAGTTTCTTCTGTTAATGACTGGCAAGTGTACTAATTCATAGTACGGGTGAATAAAATAGAAACATATTTGCAGAACTGTTAAGAATTTTTCTTTAAAATACAGTACACATTTTTAAAATTTCTTTATTTTTTAACTTCGCTGCACCTTTCCAAGTCCACTGCTAGGGGAGGTCATCCTCCCCTTCCATCTGACCCTAGCTTATCAGGTATCTTCAGGACTGGCTGCAATGTCCTCCTCTGTGGACTAGCAAGGCTGTTCTTCCCTCAGGGAGGGAGGGGAGGTAAAGGAGCCAGTCATTGAGTTCATGTTAGAAATAGTTCCTGTTCCCCTTACTAGGGTACCCACTTGGATACTGAGCTACCATGGGCTACATCTGAGCAGGGGTTCTAGGTTACATCCATACATATTTCTCCTTGGTTGGAGAAACAGTCTCATTTTTTTCAAAAAATAAAAAAACTGGCATTTCTTGCATCTAGATTCAGATCTCTCACAGAAGCTGTTCTGCTAACATGCATTCATCCAAAAGAAAAGCATTTTTGCACTTAACAGTGTCACCCTTCTATTTAAAGTAAACGCTCATGTGATATGAAAGTCATGTAAGACAATAGCTATATGATATTGAATCACAAATTTACCAGTTCATAACAATGAGCACGAGTTTCCCCATGTGTTTCTGTGGCTCAGGCCTCTTGACACAGCTTAGCCGAGTCCACTAACTTTTGATTTTTCATAAACCTGCCATAAAGGCGCCAGACTAAAATGGTTGCACCACATAACTGGGAAGAAGAGCATGGCCTAGCTCACTCAGATAGTGAACAGGCTAGCTCATTCAGGCTGTGCATGAGCTAGCTCACTCATATGGTGTGTGGGCTAGCTCATTCAGGTGGTGCACGAGCTAGCTCACTCAGATGGTGCATGGGCTAGCTCATGCAGAGGTGTGTGGTCCACCACACTCAAGTAGCTGTTGGCATTCCTCAACTCCTGACAAAGTTATTTGTCTGATAAACTACTTTAAAACTAATGACAACACAAGATCCCAAATCCAGCTTCCTCCAATGCATCTACATAGCAAGTTCCCAGCCAGCCAGGGATGTACAGTAAGACTGTCCCCAAAACAAGCAAACAAATAAACAAATGCATAAAACCAAGGATGAAAGAGTGCAAAATTTGGCTATACCAAAAGTCCAGACTTCAGGGTGTCTTTCTTTAGTTATTTTTCTTGTCACTGACCAAATACCTGACAAAAAGCATCTCCAAGAAGGAAAGGTTTCCTTTGGCTCAGAGTTTGAGGCTATAACCCATCATGGCAGGGAAGCATAGAGGCAGGAGTGTCAGGTAGCTGGGTACATAGTGTCTGAAGTCAGGATTCAAGACACATGAGTGTTCATACTAAGTTAATTCTCTCCATTTAATTCACTATGGATGGTATCTTGATGGGTTTCCCTTCCTCAGTTTTACATTTCTGAAAACACCTTTGTAAGCATAGCCAGAGGTGTATTTCCATGGTGATACTAATTTCTATCAAGAACAAAGGTTAACCACCCATTACACTTCTGGGTAAGATCCTTGAGGGTACAGAACCCATGGCTATGTGGAAGGGATACTGTAGATCTGGACTGGAAGCAAAAAGGATATGGAAATAGTCTAGATGATTCCAGATAAATGCTCTAAAGACATTTCGAGAATAAATCCGCTCCTAGAATGCAAGACCAACTCACATCACAGACACCTTCCATCTGCAAATGATTAAGGGATTGCTATAGAACCAACTGTTTGACTCTTTCAGTGTGAGCTTTCAATTACTCCACAGCAATGGAGATCTCAGAGTCTCTGGCTGATGATTAAACCAGATAGTTTAATAAAGAGAAGACACTTTAAAACTGTGTTTTAAAGATTGGGCAGTATACAGATTTTTGGAATGATAATATATATGATTATTGAAACACAATAATTATAAAATTGAACACTGGAAAAACTATTCAGAGAAGTCATTTCATCCCCATGAAGGACATTTATACCCTTTTACAGTCTTCTAAAAATACTGAAATTAAGTTCTGACTTATTTTTTTAATTTTATTTTTTCTTATCAGTTACATTTTATTAACTCTGTATCCCAGCCGTGTCCCGATCCCTCATTCCCTCCCAGTCGCTCCCTCTCTCCCTCCCTCATCTCCACCGTGCCCCTTGCCAAGTCCACTAATAGGGGGGACCTCCTCCCCATTCATCTGATCCTGTTTTATTAGGTATCTTCAGGACTGGCTGCAAAGCTCTCCTCTGTGGCCTAACAAGACTGCTCCTCCCTTGAGGGTGAGGAGGCCAAAGAGCCAGTCATTGAGTTCCTGTTAGAAATAGTCATCAGTGGAGGAGGGTTCCCCTTTCTCCACAACCAGTGGACTTGGCAAGGAGCACGGTGGAGATGAGGGAGGGAGGGACTGAGAGGGAATGAGGGATCGGGACACGGCTGGGATACAGAGTTAATAAAATGTAACTGATAAGAAAAAAATAAAATTAAAAAAAAACATTTGCAAGGAGAACAAAAAAAAAAAAAAGAAAAGAAATAGTCATCAGGAAAATGCAAATCAAAACGACCCTGAGATATCACCTTACACCCATCAGAATTACCAAGATGAAAAACTCAAGGGACAACACATGCTGGAGAGGTTGTGGAGAAAGGGGAACCCTCCTCCACTGCTGGTGGGAATGTAAACTGATACAACCACTCTGGAAATCTATCTGGCGCTTTCTAAGACAATTAGGAATAGTGCTTCCTCAAGACCCAGCTATACCACTGCTAGGTATATACCCAAAGTTTGCTCAAGTACACAAAAGGGATATTTGCTCAACCATGTTTATAGCAGCATTATTTGTAATAGCCAGAACCTGGAAACAACCCAGATGTCCATCAACGGAGGAATGGGTACAGAAATTGTGGTATTTTTACACAATGGAATACTACTCAGCAATCAAAAAGGAGGAAATCATGAAATTTGAAGGCAAATGGTGGGATCTAAAAAAGATTATTCTGACCTATTTTTTAATGTAACAATGTTTTCCTACAATCACTCTTTGTAGTGTAAAGTTCTATGAGATTTGACAATGAAAAGTCATGAGTTCATCATTACCATTTTATGTGAAAGAGTTTTATGGCCTTAATAATAATTTGTGCTTGGGGCCATGTTGCTATTGGTGGTCTTTGTTGTCTCCTATTGGCCTGCTGATGTCCGTGATCAAGGCTTCCAGAAGCTGAGAATGAGAGACATTGACAGCTTCTCCAGGAACCTCTTACACAGTCTCCAAAAGGAAACAGTCTAGACAAGAGGCCATTGAAAGAGACTATCACATTAAAAATTGTGATAAAGATGCTGAAGTGTAGCTCTTCACAATTGATGGCTTCTAGTGTGGAGATGGAAAAGTACTCAATTATTTCTAAGGGAATGGCCACGGAGAGTTTGACCATGCTCTAATGAGTATATGTACAACACAAATTGTGCTTGGTAGTTTATTATTATTATTATTATTATTATTATTATTATTATTATTATTATTATTAT
>NW_026594428.1:11743830-11756051 GCF_907164565.1 Psammomys obesus
ATTATTATTATTATTATTATTATTATTATTATTATTATTATTATTATGGGATCTAGGGGAGGGCACAAGGCTGAGAAGGTGGATCCAAGAGGAATAGGAAGTGAGCATGATTGGAGTGCACTGTGTGAAATTCCCAAATATTTTTTTTTAAAAAGTTGAGAAAAAAATAATCTGTGCTTTTCCTTTTAACTCACAACCATTCCCACTCTGGTAACTATTATGTGCAATCTTTTTCCATTGTTGTTTTCTTTTTCTTTTCCAGAATGTTTTATTATTGGTATCACATAGAAGTTACCAAGCTAAGGATGATGCCTCACACTTAATGAAATTCATTTAAAATTTATCTTTGTCTTCACGTCTTGGCAGTGGATGGCTTACATTGCTGTGGACAATTCCTTTGTATTGATGTATAATTTTCTATTTCACTCACGTTTTGAGGAAAGTCTTGATTATTCACCAGTTCACACTGACCCCAAATACAACTACTCTGAGTATTCAAGGGCAGAATTTTAGGCCATAAGTTTCCAGGTTGGTAGTGTGAATACCTAAAAACACAAGTATTTGGTTGGCCTGTTTAACATCAATTGCGAATCAAGGATAGGCAGTGAGCTATTCAATTATTCTAACCATGAGTTGCTTTCTATTTTTCTTGCCACCTCAAAATAAATATTTTCAGGTAAAGCATAGAAAACTTGGACAGAATGAAGTCTGTGATTACTATAGAAGGAATGTCACAGGCTGGGTTCTCCTTGAGAGAAAGAATGGAGGAAAAGGTTTTTAAGGCAAGAAAATAGAATGCAGAAAAAAAAATGTTAGTGAAATTGCAGACACTAACAGTATTTGAAGAAGTAGAAATAAGTGAAGGAATTATTTCAATGACAAGATTTAGTAATTAAATGCAGAGTACAAATAATAATAATAATAATCAGAGAATGCTTTTTAAAAAGAAAGAGTCCTACAAAAATCTATACACCTAAAGAAACTAATCTTTAGCAAGAGGGAGGACTCTTGCTAAAATGCTCAATTCCTATCCAGAAAGCCAAAGAGACTGACATCAGAAGAAGGAGAAGAGAGGGAACAAGTCAGGAGCCTGACACAGAGGACCTCTGAAAATCTCTGCCCTGCAGACTATCAATGTAGATACTGAGACTTATGACAAGCTATGGGCAGAGTGCAGGGAATCTCAGGAAAGAAGCGGGAAATAGTGAGATCTGGAGAGGACAGGAACTCCATAAGGAGAGCAACAGAACCAAAAAAATCTGAGCACAGGGGTCTTTCCTGAGACTGATATTCCAACCAAGGACTATTCATGGAGATAACCTAAGACCCCTGCACAGATGTAGCCCATGGCAGTTCAATATTCAAGTGGGTTCCATTGTAATAAGAACAGGGTCCATCTCTGACATGAACTGATTGGCCTGCTCTTTAATTTCCTCCCCCTGAGGGAGAAGCAGCATTACCAGGCCACAGAAGAAGATGATGCAGCCACTCCTGATGAGACCTAATTGACTAGGATCAGAAGGAAGGAAAAGAAGTCCTCCCCTATCAGTGGACTTGGGGAGGGGCATGCAGGCAGAAGGTGGAGAAAGGGAGGGATTGGGTCAGGAGGAAGGAGGGAACCACGGGGGGGGGGGGATAAAAAGTGAATAAAGTGTAATTAATAAAGAAAAAAAAAAAGAAAGAGTCCATAGCTGAGGAGCTATTTTCAATAGCTCTCTGCTGGGAGATAGAGAGGGAATCGGCTTTCTTCAGGGGTACAGCCCTGAGAGGTGGTCCTAGACCCATGCACATACTAGCATCACTGAGTAAATTCAGTACACAAAGTTGGAAGGGAGAGTGTTGTGGTTGGTTTACAGGAGGAGTTGGAAGAGAAGAAGTGAAGGGTAAATTTAATCAAAATACATAATATTCATTTATGAAATTCCCAATTAAAAAATAAATAAAATACAAGTTATTTTGTATTATATTTTACTTAGTTAATTGTTTCAGAACTGTACATCATTTACACCCCTCCTTACCTTCAAACCTTTCTGTGTTCTTTCTCACACTTTCTCAAATTAGTGGCCTCGTTTTTAGTAATTATTATTATTACACATGCTACAAGTATACATAAACTCACTGAGTCCATATAATGTGAATCATATGTAAATTTATTTAGAGCTGAGCTGACAATTTGGGATTAAATAACCTGTGAGGGTTGGAAGTGCCTGTCCCTGAAGAAACTGAATATCCCTGTCTCAGAAGCCATTAATTACCTTTGGCACTCCATCTAGACTACGTTCATCCGTGCTGACACGTCAGCTGGTATTGTCATTTTATTGGTCTTCTTCAAGTAAATTTAATATATATATATATATATATATATATATATATACACACACACACACACATACAGCATTAAACATATATGTTTATATATGTTTAAACATCATTGAAAGAAAAAAGAGAAAAAACAGAAAGGCATAGAGAAAGAGAGAGAGAGAGAGAGAGAAAGAAAGAAAGAAAGAAAGAAAGAAAGAAAGAAAGAAAGAAAGAAAGAAAGAAGAAAGAAAGAAATGGAGGAGAAAAGAAAAACAGAAATCTTATTGAGGAAAGAAGTATAACAAGACATTCTACAGAGTGTGAGCCTTGGGAAATAAACCATGTTGCAGGGATGAGGCTGGATGAAGGGTGTGAGGCAGATTCCTTGAGATTGAAAACTCAATTCTAGACTCATTAGATGAAAGCAGATTTTAATATCCTTGGATATAAGTCTCTCAATTCCTTTGATTGGCAAGAGATTTCGATGAATGTATTTCATATCTATTCCTTAACCTCTTTTTATGCTGTTTTTTTTTATGGCAACTAAGTGATTCTATTGCTTTCTTGTTCTGCTCACACTCCACCCTCACTCTTTTTTGTAAAGTAAGAACATATTGGCAAATCCAGCAGTGCAACACCAAAAAAAAAAAAAAATGAAAAAGGATCCAAAGATTCTCTTAATCGTTAATGCAGAAATGAGATCTTTAAAGTATAATCTGGTGTGACTCCTGGGATGTTCCTTCTAGGAGCATGTTAAGGAATGACAACTCTGTGTAGTTACCAATGAAATGAACCACAATCTACAGAAAGGGTAGGGGAATGCTGGAGCAACAAATACTCTGTCCTTACTATAACTACCACATGCAAAGAAAGCATGTTTGTCTAGCTTTCTGTGTCTCAACTCTTACTACATAGAGGAATTCTCTTGGCTGTCGCCCCCTGACATCATAAATAACTGAGAAACTACTTACCTAAAATGGTGTGTGACAGTCAGGAAGCAGAACAAAAAGGCTCAAAACAAGAGAATG
This sequence comes from Psammomys obesus, assembly GCF_907164565.1. Classification (NCBI taxonomy): domain Eukaryota; kingdom Metazoa; phylum Chordata; class Mammalia; order Rodentia; family Muridae; genus Psammomys; species Psammomys obesus. The sequence continues at coordinate 11,747,160 of NW_026594428.1, forward strand.
GTTAAGCATGTCCTTGTTTCTAAAATTCAAGCTATTTCCCTTTAAAAGTGCATTATAGTCTCGTGAAGCTTGTTTTGTTTCTATTTTGAATTACCATCTATTCAACACAATATAATCTTAAATTTTCACCAATACTTATTCAGAATTTTACTTAACTATTTTTACTGTTGTCAAGACAAAATACACAGACAAAAATATCTGAAGAGAGAGTCTACTTTGGCTCACAGAGTGCACAGTTTACAGAAAAGACACAACAGAGGGAGCTTGAGGCAGATGATCTCACTTCATTCACAGTCAGGAAACAAGAAACAATGAATATTAGTACTCAGCTGACTTTCTACTTTTCATCCTGTCCAGAATCCAAGCCAGGGAATGGTGCCATCCACAATGGACAGGTCTTTTGACTTCTTCCCACTTTGCTTAAACTAATCAAAATAATTCCCTATTTCCTACATGGTTAAAGATATGAAGAAATTCACAACTGGAACTTAACCTATCAATTGTAGAGTATGGGTTATATTTGAAATTATTTGTAATTGTGAGTATTAATATATTTTAAACATTAGTTAATTTATCACTTCCAGTTTTAAAAAGTAAATAATTTTTTAAAGAAAAAGTAGTAATCTCTTTTTAAACTTTGACTTCACTTTCATTATTCCTATTTAAAAGTTGGCTAATGTACACAGATATAAGAAAGGGTTAGATTACTGTCCTTGTATAATGCTTTTTTATGGTGTAGGTCTGATATATTTTAATAAGCCTGGTACAGATGTTTCTTTTTAATTTGTTAGTTTCCTATTCACATGATTTCTAATTGTTTCCAGTTATCCATGCCATTTGAGTCACACTTGGGATTATGTCTAAAATAAGCTGAATGTATGAATGATTGAGTGACTTAATGAAGTCTGAGGTAGTTCTTTACCTCAGCAGACAGTGAAAACTTGTAAGACATCAAGCATGCAGTGTTCATTGCTTGAGCAATGCGGGCTTCTTCTACATTAAGCGGAGGCTCTGGATCATGAGGACTGCACTAAAGGCATATGAGCACCCTCAGCAGAAGCTCATCAATATTTTCAAAACACATCCCATTCCTCTTGTGTTCATTTGAAGTACATTAGCAAGCTTATTAGGTTCTCTGTTCTGAATTATGTCCTGTCTTAATCTTTGACCTACTAATATTTCAAAATACATTAAGGTAGCAATTAGATCCTCTCTTCTTCAGGACTTTATGCTGATCAAGCATTTGGCTCTCTCCTGGAAGCTTAATAAGACTCATTTTTCTTCCCTTGCTTGGTGTAGTAAGGCTTTTGTTTAAAATAGGTGAATATAACACTCTGAAGTTACCCAAATTCATTGAAAATATGACAAAATAGGGATGGAGAAAGAAGTGGGGGCATAAAGTGTGAATTGTGAAAAACAGTGGTTTTGCGTTATTCATTTCTCATAAGTCTATATATATTTATTTATTTCTAAATAAATAAATTTTCCAGGAAATTTATTTTCTGCTGCTGGTCACAGATTTTCTTGATGTTTTATTTCACTGAGGACATAGCCAAGATTTATCTGTGTATATGTGCTTACTAGAGAGTCAAATCCTCTGTGCACAGCCATTCACATATACACATACTCAAATAGCAACGCATGTCTGTATCCTCTTGTATCTGTATCTATTTAGTCATGGTGACAGTCACAGATTTCAAGATCAGATTTAAAATTCTTCAGGTATTTCCTTAGTCATGTCTTTATCCTTAGATCCTCAAAAGTCCCCTTCTCTATCCTGGTATTTAGTCTTATATAGTAAACTCGATATTATCTTCGAACCAAAATACATTGACTAATGATAAAAATTTTCTTGATAGACTTGTACTAAGTACGTGAATTTGTCAAAGATTCTACTAAACTCTCACTCTTCACACATGGAATAAGTGGTAAATTGCCAAGCACATGCCCCATTTAAAAGCAAGAACAACCCATCATTTACTTAACAAATTGTAGCCCACCATAGTCCACCATGGGTTCCGTTGGGAAACCCACCATGGTGGAAAGGGAAAGTGTCAATGTCATAAAATCTCCATTACAGCATTAAAGTGAACGTAGTCAACCAAAAAGATTTGCAAGGAAGCTCAGCCAAATTCCATAGACTCAGGGTATAGTGTGGTCTGAAAGCTGCTGCACTATTGATATTAATGCTGCGACTTGCTCTTGAATCCTCACAGTGCTAGAACTTACCTCAAATTGTATGGAGGCAATGTGGGAATCATGGAGGAAGAGGAAAGGCAATGTGCGCCTTCTTGACTAGGGGTGTTGGCTATTTTCAATATTCTCATATTGTACCACCACTACCAGAAGGTAGCCATGACTAACACCTGATTCACACTGGCAAAATAGAAGATCAAAATATTCTGATGCTGCTGGCTTCAACTTAAAGCAGAGAGAAAGAGATAGTTAAAAGGCAGTAAGGGTGAAGAAAGGGGGAAGAAAGAACCTTCCCCTTTTCAAACTGGTCCCAAGTGGAGGATGCTTTAATTTTCTGCTCTGATTTGACTTCTACCCCTACTCTAAGTATTTTAACATCTGAGGTAAGACCATTCCCTGGAGTTTTATTTGCACTCTTTACTTGCCTAAGTATAATTGAACACAACTCTGAAGCAAACCTAAGATTTCACACAATGAGAAGGAAAGGATGATCCACCCAGACTTCCAGCTTTTTCAAGTTTAGCAGTAGGAAATAAAAAGAAGTTCCTTTTTCCTTTGTGCATTAAGATCCAGTTACTAAACTGGTTGTAATGTCAAGCCATCCAGTTTGAAATTGAACATCTCTACCTACAAGGCTGCATCTCAGACAAGCCCCAGGGGAGGAGCCAACATCACATGCTAGGCATGATGGCTTGTTGTACTCTAGTTGGCTGGGAAACCAGTGTTTCAGTCTGATAAGCACTTTCTCCATAGATACGTAGGTTGGTTTCACCGAGCACTAGCTACTGGGCAGCCTCCTACAGCAGACATATCAGAGGCACCACAAAAAGTCCAGACCTTGCCCTTTGGCAATACAAAGAACTGAGTCCTTGTGCCAGACACTGCTCATCCTGGCAGATGACCCACCATCTGCTCTGATCAGGTGACTCTAAGGGTCTAGGTTGGAAAGTCTCAGAGAGCAGGTTAACCTACCAAGGTGAGACTGAACCAGCTGTTCCCAAACCTTTAGGCCCCAGAATACAACTGCATTAATTATAGAAAACATCAAAGAAGTTTTTATAAATAATATTTACCATAGGAATTGGAAAATATTCAAGAAAATTGAGAACCTTTCAAAAGTACCAGTAATCATATTTATTAAGATAAAATAACTTACCACAAAAAATTGTTCTTAAGCATTCTGACAGGTTTGAGTCATTTCATTTTGAATTGCATTTTCTTGATGATTTGGAGTGCTTAACATTTCTTTACTTGTTTCTCTGCCATTAGAGATTCTTCTGCTGAGATTTCTCTATTTGACTTTTTTAAAATTGGGTTGTTTAGTTTGATGCTGTCTAATTTCTTGAGTTCTTTATACATTTTGGATATTAGTCCTCTGTCAGATGTAGGGTTGGTGAAGATCTTTTCCCATTCTGTAGGCTGCTGTTCTGTTCTATTGACAGTGTCCTTTGCCTTCAGAATGTACAGAAATAGCAACCTTTAATAATTTTATTACACATTTTCAAAAATCACTTTTTTTGAACTGTATTTCAAAAACATAATGAGAGTAGATTCTTTATATTTTGTGAATCTGACAGCCTCAGTAATAATGACTATTGTTTTCACTTGAAATCTATGACTAATCATCATTGGCTAAAAAATCTGTGGTTTGTTTTCTTTCTTTAAGGTGACAGGCTCACATAACTAATTTTTGGAACTATCTCTACCAACTTTATAACCCTCAATACCATAGCTTGCCTTCCGGTCTTTCTTTAAAAAAAACTACATTTGTTTGTTTGTTTGTTTATGGTGTGTAGGTGTGTGCGTGCTCATGCACATGTGCATGGGTGTTACATGGACACTCACATGGGAGTGCACAAATATGAGCATGCAGGTGCCTGCAGAAGCCAGATGCATCAGATCTCCTTATAACCACAGTTACATATGGTGATTGTCAGCTGCCCATTGTGAGTTCTGGGAATCAAACTTGGAACTTCTGGCAGAGCAGTAAGTACTTTTAACCATAAGCCAACTCATCCAGCTATAGCGTATACAAAGCTTGCATAGCAAAGAGAACATGTGATGCATTTAAAGGATGCCAAAGGTTGGGGCTTGAAAGACAACTGGGTGGCTAATAACGTTACTACTTTTGCAAAGGACCAGAGTTCAATTCCCAGCATCCACATTATTGGCTCCTGACAGCCTATAACTACAGCTCAAAGAGGTCATGAACTGTTCTGAACTCCACAAGCACCTATGTGTGTGTGTGATATGCACACACAGCACACATGTGTACACACGCACACATACATGTACACACAAATGAAAGAAAGAAACAAAGAAAGAAATACCTTTAAAACAATCTAAAAATGAAAGAAATGTCAAGGGTACAAGGAACTGTAGTATTTCTTATTGATAGAGTAGCAAAGTAAAAGAATAGAACACTTCCCATTTATATATTTATGAATTAAAATATATTATATAAATTACATCATTAAATATTACATATAATATAATAAATATTCTATTTTATTCATATAATAGTTTCACACCACTTACATCTATACTCACTTTCATATATATCTAACTATATTATTAGTATACATGTAAATTATATAAAACTTACTTGTTTGCAAACATAAGCACACTTGTGGTTAACTTCTAGATAAAATTATGGATAGACTTTTGCTTCCTTCATCCACATGCATACATACTTGTATGTAATATGCACATCTATATTTATGTATAAAATTTGCATAAGCGCTTCCATATACAACAATGAGCCATGTAAAATCATCTAAATCTGTAGAATTAGCATGCAAAGATGAACACCTATTGTTTAAAATGTTTTCTACACTTGTATAGCTATTACTATAATATTTTCATCAAATGATTATTTTAAAGGTTATGAGAACTGTAAATCAGTAGAATCAAATGTATTAGTGTCTCCATTCTAAATTTTTTCCCAATAGTTCTTATAATCTATCTCTATACATGATTATTTGTGGTTATTTAATTAAAAATTATGTAGAATTATTATGGGATATAACTTCTTACATTGGCAATATAAAATATCTTCATAAAATGGACAGTAGAAAAGTGCAATATTAAACAAAACAAACTTGTATTGTTAAACACAATTGAAACAAAATCATAATTATCATCACTTACTGTTTTAAATATATATATTATATAAATATATATAAATATATATTATATATATACACATTATATGTGTACATATGCATATGTATATATTTGTTTTCCAGTGTGGAAAAGAGCTCCCCAGAGGATCCACGCTCTTTCCAATAACAGTGGACCCAGACCTAAGTCAGAGTCCTGGTGGATTCTTTTGGACGTTCCCCTTTGCCTAGAACACCAGGAATTACGCTGTCATCTCCAAAAGCAAATGTGTGGGAATACTTACATGGAATGTTGTTTACAAAGGAGCTGGTCTTGCTTTGAAGTTCTGACATTTTGATTACAAATCGAACCTCCTTTTGGAGCTCCTGTACTCTTCAGGTCTTTCTATCTCCCCCTTCTTTCATAAGATTCCCTGCACTCTGCCCAAAGTTTGGCTATGAGTCTCAGCCTCTATTTTACTACCTCAATCAGCAGAGAGAATGATACCCCAAACAAGAACAATGCATGGAGAGGAACTAAAACCCAGGCTCAGAGGTAGCCCATAGACTCAGTCTCCAAGGGGGGTGCCTAATAAGGGGAGCAGGGGCTTTCTCTGACATGAACTCAGTGACAGGCTCTCTGATCACCTCCCCTGGGATGTGAAGCCTTGCCAGGCCACAAAAGAAGACAAGGCAACCAGTCCTGATGAGACTTGATGGGCTAGGATCAAATAGAAGGGGAGGCTTTCAGTGGACTAGGAGAGGGTCATAGGGGAAAAAGAGGAATACGGGGTGGGATTGGGAGGAGACCAGAGAGGGGGCCACAGCTGTGATACAAATTGTATAAACTGTAATAAATCATTATAATAAAAATGTGAGAAAGGACCAGATTGATTTCCAAAGTGGTTGTACAAGTTTACATTCCCACCAACAATGCAGGAGGGTTCCCCGTTCTCCACATCCTCTCCAGCTTGAAAACTCCAAAACTTGAGTTTTTGATCTTAGCCATTTTGATGGGTGTAAGATGAAATCTCAGAGTCATTTTAATTTGCATTTCCCTGATAACTAAGGACATTGAGCATTTCTTTAAGTGTTTTTCTGCAACTCGATATTCCTCTAATGAGAATTCTGTTTAGCTCTGTTCCCCATTTTTTAATTGGATTACTAGATTTGTTGCTCTTTGATTTGTTGAGTTCTTTATATATACTGGATATTAGTCCTCTGTCAGATATAGGGTTGATGGAGACACTTTCCCAATATGTAGGCAGTCATTTTGTTCTGATGACAATGTCCTTTGCTTTACAAAAGCTTTTCAGTTTCATTAGGTCCCATTTATTGATTGTTGCTCTTAGAGCCTGTGCTGTTGGTGTTCTGTTCAGGAAGTTGTCTCCTGTGCCAATGAGTTCAAGGCTCTTCCCCACTTTTACTTCTAATAGGTTTAGTGTGTCTGAATGTATGTTAAGGTCTTTGATCCACTTGGACTTTAGTTTTATGAAGTACCACAAGGAGAGCAACAGAACCAAAAAAAAAAAAAAAAAAAAACTGACACAGAGGTCCTTTCTGAAACTGATACTCCAACCAAAAACCATTCATGGAGGTAACTTAGAACCCCTGCACAGATGTAGCCCATGGCAGTTCAGTGTCCAAGTGAGTTACCTAGTAAAGGGAACAGAGACTGTCTCTGACATGAACTAATTAATCACCTCCCCCTCGTGGTCGAGGGAGCTGCCTTACCAGGTCACAGAGGAAGATAATGCAGCCACTCCTGATGAGACCTGATAGACTAGGATCAGAAGAAAAGGGAGGAAAACCTCCCCTATCAGTGGACTGGGGGAGGGACATGGGTGGACAAGTGGGAAGTAAGGTGGGATTGGGAATGGAGGAGGGAGGAAGTTACAGGTGGGATAGAAAATAAATAAACTGTAATTAATAAAAAATAAATAAATTTTAAAATGTGAATACACACACACACAAATTGAAACCTTTTTTTCTCTTGAAAGCCTTTCCAAACACATACTTTTAGAAAATTTTATGTTTCTTTTTCTTTTCCTTTTCATACATCCAAGTTATGCCCATAAATGCTGACTTATCATATTATTGTTTGGCAGGGTTTTTTTCATATGTGCTTTGTCAAAGATGATGGAGATACTTAAAAGTATCTCTACTCTCTACCATGAGTCGAAGCTATGTAATACTCTACAATATCCTGGGAGACTAAGAAACAATAGATTATCCTTTATCATTGACACCTGATTTCACTTCATAGGATAGAGGAATATTTTTTATATTCCTTGCAAATATGGAATTTGAATAATTATCATTTTGTTTATCAATTAGCTTTTTACACAATTTTTCTTCTGCTCAAACAATCCAGTTCTTGAGAGTCTTGAAGAAATTTTTCTGACACCCATGAATAAAAAAAAAAGTTTTACTTTCTTTTAATACACATTTGGAAATTGTGCTTACTCAGCTACACTCTAGAACAAACCTGTCTATCAAATTAAAGGAGAAAGAAAAGATCACCCACTCAACTGCTAATTGCAGAATTAAGCTAATTTATACACTATGACAATAAATGTCTTCAACTGCCACTTTTGCTTCTGTTGCACCTTCCTTCAGAGTAAAAAAAAAAAAAGAAAAAACTGCTTCCATTTACATTCGTCATTCTCTTTGAGTATGTTTTTGTCCCTTCCATAACCTGCATCTTTGCAAATAAAATTATACTCAGAAGACGAGTGTATTCTCAAATGAGACGTTCTGAAGACAAGCCATAACAGAATTTGAACTAACAATTACTGAGGACCCAAAAATTACTAGCATTGCTTGTGACACAATTTCTGGTACTTATAGCCAGGAGCTTTACTTTGGATCACATCTCTGACTATGATTGTCCTGGGAAGCCCATGTCTGAAATTACTGACATGGTGAGAAATAGCTGATGTTAATAAAAAGAGAATAGAGACATCACAGTTGCTCCAGTTGCTTATTTGGAAGTCAATGCAAAGGAAAAAAAAAAGTTGACTCAACTCTACCTTTCACTTCTAGCTACACAACACATGCTATTCATTCAAAACTCAAGTATCTAACAAGAGTTGTTTCTTTGATAAAGAAATCACTAACCCGCCAATAGAAGTTCAACTTGCCTTCCCTCTGTTTCTAAATGCAGTAATTTATGAATGTCAATTACAGTGCTCTCACTACTATTTAAATTTTGGAGTGGCTAATATCACTTTAATAAGATGAACTATTTCAGTTAACAGAGTATTTAAGATAGTTTTTATTTGGAATATTTATCTCTCTTTCTGTTACTTGAAAATGGATTTTTTTCATGAAAAGTATTGTGAATTTGGTTCCCCATCCCCAACTCCTCACTGATCCTCCATTCCTCCCTATCCACACAAAGCTACTTGCTTCTTGTCCTCTCTCCTTAGAAAAGAAACTAGGCATCTAGGAAAGAGAGAAAGAAAGAAAGAAAGAAAGAAAGAAAGAAAGAAAGAAAGAAAGAAAGGAAGGAAGGAAGAAAGGAAGGAAGAAGGAGAGAGGGAGGGAGGAAGGAAGGAAGGAAGGAAGGAAGGAAGGAAGGAAGGAAGGAAGG
>NW_026594428.1:11756061-11781061 GCF_907164565.1 Psammomys obesus
AGGAAGGAAGGAAGGAAGGAAGGAAGGAAGGAAGGAAGGAAGGAAGGAAGGGAGAGATAGAAAGAGGGAGAGGGAAGATGGTGGTGCCTGGAGGACTCTCATTCTGACCAGCAGCACAGCAGGAGATCAAGGGGATACAAATCGGAAAGGAAGTGGTCAAAGTGTCACTATTTGCAGATGATAGGATAGTATACATGAGCGACCCCAAAAATTCAACCAGAGAACTCCTCCAGCTGATAAACACCTTCAGCAAAGTGGCCGGATACAAAATTAACTCAAAAAAATCAGTAGCACTCCTGATACAAAAGACAAAAGGGCTAAGAAAGAAATTAGGGAAACAACACCCTTCACAATAGCCACAAATGACATAAAGTATCTTGGTGTAACCCTAACCAAGCAAGTCAAAGATTTGTATGAAAAAAATTTCAAGTCTCTGAAGAAAGAATTAGAAGAAGATATGAGAAGATGGAAAGATCTCCCATGCTCATGGCTTGGCAGGAATAACATAGTAAAAATGGCCATCTTACCAAAAGCAATCTACAGATTTAATGCAATTCCCATCAAATTGCCAACACAATTCTTTACAGACCTGGAAAGAAAAACTCTCAACTTCGTATGGAATAACAAGAAACCCAGAATTGCTAAAACAATCCTCTAGAATAAAAGATCTTCTGGAGGTATCTCCGTCCCTGATCTCAAGCTGTACTATAGAGAAACAGTTATAAAAACTGAATGGTACTGGCATAGAAACAGAATAGTGGATCAATGGAACCAAACAGAAGACCCAGAAATAAACCCACACACTTATGGACACCTGATTTTTTACAAAGATGCCAAAACCATAAAATGGAAAAAAAGATAGCATCTTCAACAAATGGTGCTGGTCCAACTGGACGTCTACATGTAGAAAAATAAAAATAGATCCATACTTATCACCCTGCACAAAACTGAAGTCCAAGTGGATCAAAGAACTCAACATAAAACCAGACACATTAAATCGGCTAGAAATAAAAGTGGGGAATACCCTAGAACTCATTGGTACAGGAGAAAACTTCCTGAACAGAACAACAGAACAAGCTCTAAGAGCAACAATCAATAATGGGACCTCATGAAACTGAAAAGCTTCTGTAAATCAAAGGACACTGTCATCAAAACAAAGCGACTGCCTACAGATTGGGAAAGAATCTTCACCAACTTTTTATCTGACAGAGGACTCATATCCAGTATATATAAAGAACTAAAGAAGCTGAAAACCAGCAAACCAAGTAATCCACTTAAAAAATGGGGAACAGAGCTAAACAGAGAACCCTCTGTAGAGGAATATCAAATGGCAGAGAAGCACTTAAAGAAATGCTCAACCTCATTAGCCATTAGGGAAATGCAAATGAAAAAACCCTGAGATTTCACCTTACACCCATGAGAATGGCCAAGATCAAAAACTCAAGTGAGAACACATGCTGGAGAGGTTGTGGAGAAAGAGGAACCCTTCTCCACTGCTGGTGGGAATGTAAACTTGTACAACCACTCTGGAAATCAATCTGGCGCTTTCTCAGACAACTAGGAATAGCGCTTCCTCAAGATCCAGCCATACCACTCCTAGGCATATACCCAAAAGAGGCTCAAGTACACAAAAAGGACATTTGCTCAACCATGTTCATAGCAGCATTATTTGTAATAGCCAGAAGCTCGAAACAGTCCAGATGCCCCTCAACTGAAGAATGGATGCAGAAACTGTGGTACATCTATACAATGGAGTATTACTCAGCAATGAAAAATAAGGAAATCATGAAATTTGCAGGTAAATGGTGGGACCTGGAAAGGATCAACCTGAGAGAGTTGTCCCAGAAGCAAAAAGACACACACGGTATATACTCACTCATACTCACTCATATAAACATACAACATAGGATAAACCCACTAAAATCTGTACATCTAAACAAACTAAGCAAAAGAAAGGACCCTAACTGAAATGTTCAATCCCCATCCTGAAAGGCAAAGAGGATGGACATCACAAGAAGAAGAAAACAGGAAACAACCTAGGAACCTGCTACAGAAGGCCTCTGAAAGCCAGAAGAAGAAAACAGGAAACAACCTAGGAGCCTGCCACAGACGGCCTCTGAAAGCCTCTGCCCTGCAGACTATCAAAGCAGATGCTGAGCCTGATGGCCAACTGTCGGGCAGAGTGAATGGAAATTTATGTAAGAAGTGGGAAATAGCAAGAGCTGGAGAGGACAGGAACTCCACAAGGAGAGCAACAGAACAAGAAAATTTGAACACAGGGAACTTCCCAGAGACTCATACTCCAACCAAGGACTATTCATGAAGATAACCTAGAACCCCTGCACAGATGTAGCCCATGGCAGTTCAGTGTCCAAGTGGGTTACATAGTAATGGGAAGAGGGACTGCCTCTGACATAATCTGATTGGCCTGCTTTTTGATCACCTCCCCCTGGTGAGGTGGGGAGCAGACTTACCAGGCCACAGAAGATGACAATGCAGCCACTTCTGATGAGAACTGATAGTCTAAGATCAGAAAGGAGAGGAAGCCCTCCCCTATCCATGGACTTGGGGAGAGGCATGCATGCAGAAAGGGGAGGAATGGTGGGATCGGGAGGGGAGGAGGGAGGGGCTTATGGGGGGTACAAAATGAATAAAGTGTATTTAATAATAATAAAAAATATTAAAAAAAGAAAGAGCAAGAGGAAAGGAGGTAGAAAAGATGAAAGAAAGGAAGGAAAGAAAGAAAGGGGGAAGAAAAAAAGATAAAATAAAAACAAATAAACCTTAAAAGGACAAACAAACAGAAACACAAAAAGTCAAAGAAAAAGCACAAGAAACATAGAAAGACATAGATACATGCATTGGTACACACAAAAATCTACTAAAAGCACAAAATTGGCAATTATAATTTACAAGCAAAAGGCTTGTAGAGTAAAAATATGCCGAGAAAAAAAAAAAAAAAAACATTATGAGGCAAATTTTTTTAAAAGATGACTCCAAAGAAATTACTGAGTTTGTTTTGTGTGGCCATCTACTGTTGGACATGGACCTTGGCATTAAGAGTGGTTTGTACCCTCCACGTATTTCTATCTTCCCCTTCTTTCATAAGATTTCCTGCACTCTCCCCAAAGTTTGGCTGTGAGTCTTAGTATCTGCTGTGATACCCTGCAAGTTACAGTCTTTCAGAGGCCCTCTGTGGTGGGCTTTTGTCCTGTTCCCTGTTTTCTCACTTTTCTGATGTCCATCCCCTTTGCCTTTCTGAATGAGGATTGAACATCTTACCCTGAGTCCTCCTTCTTGATTAGTTTCTTTAGGTGTACAGATTTTGAATGTTTATACCATATTATATGTCTAATATACACTTATAATTGAGTATGTACCACGTGTGTCTTTCTGCTTCTAGGTTAACTCAGTCTGGATGATCTTTTCCAGTTTCCACCATTTGCCTGCGAATTTCATGATTTCCTTGTTTTTAATTGCTAAGTAGTATTCCATTGTGTAAATTTACCACAATTTCTGTATCCATTTCTCAACTGAGGGGCATCTGGGTTGTTTCCAGATTCTGGCTATTACAAATAAAGCTGCTATGAACATGGTTGAGCAAATGTCCTTGCTGTATACTTGAACATCTTTTGGATATATGTCTAGGAATAGTAGAATTGGATCTTGAGGTAGCACTGTTCCTAATTGTCTGAAAAAGTGACATTGATTTCCAAAATGGTTGTAAAAGTTTACATTCCCACCAGCAATGGAAGAAGGTTCTCCTCTCTCCACATCTTTTCCAGCATATATATTCACTTGAGTTTTTGATCTTAGCCATTCTGATGGGTGTAAGGTGAAATCTCAGGGTCTTTTTGATTTGCATTTCCCTGATGACTAAGGACATTGAACATTTCTTTAAGTGTTTCTCTGCCATTCTATATTCCTCTACAGAGAGTTCTTTGTTTAGCTATGTACTTTATTTTTTAACTGGATCACTTGATTTGTTGGTGTTTAACTTCTTCATTTCTTCATTCATTCTGGATATTAGCCCTCTGTCAGATATAGGGTTGATGGAGACACTGTCCAAATCTGTAAGCAGTCATTTTGTTCTGATGACAGTGTCCTTTGCTTTACAGAAGCTTTTCAGTTTCATGAGGTCCCATTTATTGATTGTTGATCTTAGAGCCTGTGCTGTTGGTGTTCTGTTCCAGAAATGGTCTCCTTTGCTAATGAGTTCAAGGCTCTTCCCCACTTTTTCTTCTAAAAGGTTTAGTGTGTCTGGTTTTATATTGAGTTCTTTGATCCACTTGGATTTCAGTTTTGTGCAGGGTGATAAGTATGGATCTATTTGCATTTTTCAATATGTAGACATCCAGTTAGACCAGCACCATTTGTTGAAGATGATGTCTTTTTACCATTGTATGGTTTTGAAATCTTTGTCAAAAATCAGGTGTCCATAAGTGTGTAGGTTTATTTCAGGATCTTCTGTTCAATTTCACTGATCCACAAGTCGGTTTCTATGCCAGTACCATGCAATTTTTACTACTGTTGTTCTATAGTGCCAAAAATCTGGACTGTTATCTGAAACTAATACTCCAACCAAGGATCATTCATGGAGATAACCTAGAACCCCTGCACAGATGTAGCCCATGGCAGTTCAGTGTCCAAGTGGGTTACATAGTAATGGGAACAGGGACTGTCTCAGACATGAAATGATTGGCCTGCTCTTTGATTATCTCCACCTAACGGGGGGTGGGTGCAGCCTTACCAGACCACAGAGGAAGACAATGCAGCCAGTCGTGATGAGAACTGATAGATTAGGATCAGATGGAAGGATAGGAGGATCTCCCCTATCAGTGCACTAGGGGAAGGGCATGGTTTGAGAAGAGGGAAAGAGGGTGTGATGTGGAGGGGAGGAGAGAGGGATCTATACATAGGATACAAAGTGAATAAACTGTAATTAATAAAAATTTAAACTAAAGTCCAAGTGGATCAAAAACCTCAACATAAAACCAGACACATTAAATACGTTAGAAGAAAAAGTGGGAAATACCCTAGAACGCATTGTTATAGGAAACAACTTCCTGAAGAGAACACCAACAGCACAGGCCCTAAGATCAACAATCAATAAATGGGACCTCATGAAACTGAAAAGCTTCTATAAAGCAAAGGACACCGACATCAAAAAAAAACAACTGCCTACAGATCGGGAAAGAATCTTCACCAACCCTTTTTCTGACAGAGGGCTAATATCCAGTATATATAAAGAACTAAAGAAGCTGAAAAGCAGCAAACCAAGTAAACCAATTAAAAAATGGGGAACAGAGCTAAACAGAGAACCCTCTGTAGAGGAATATCAAATGGCAGAGAAACACTTAAAGAAATGTTCAACATCATTAGCCATCAGCGAAATGGAAATCAAAATGACTCTGAGATTTCACCTTACACCCATCAAAATGGCCAAGATGAAAAACTCAAGTGACAACAAATGCTGAAGAGGTTGCGGAGAAAGGGGAACGCTCCTCCACTGCTGGTGGGAATGTAAACTTGTACAACCACTCTGGAAATCAATCTGGCGCTTTCTCAGACAACTAGGAATAGCGCTTCCTCAAGATCCAGCCATACCACTCCTAGGCATATATCCAAACTATACTCAAGTATACAACAAGGACATTTGCTCAACCATGTTTGTAGCAGCTTTATTTGTAATAGCCAGGAGCTGGAAACAGCCCAGATGCCCCTCAACTGAAGAATGGATGCAGAAATTGTGGTACATCTACACAATGGAATATTACTCTGCAATAAAAAATAAGGAAATCATGAAATTTACAAGTAAATGGTGGGAACTGGAAAAAATCATCCTGAGTGAGCTGTCCCAGAAACAGAAGGACACACACGGTATATACTTACTCATATAGACATATAACATAAGATAAACCAACTAAAATCTGTACATCTAAAGAAACTAATCAAGAGAGAGGACCCTGAGTAAAATGCTCAATCCCCATCCTGAAAGGCAAAGAGGATGGACATCAGAAGAAGAAGAAAACAGGAAACAACCTAGGAACCTGCCACAGAAGGCCTCTGAAAGGCTCTGCCTGCAGACTATCAAAGCAGATGCTGAGACTTAATGGCTAACTGTTGAGAAGAGTCCATGGAATCTTATGAAAGAAGTGGGAAGTAGTAAGATCTGGAGAGGACAGGAAATCCACAAGGAGAGCAACAGAAGCAGAAAGTTGGAACACAGGGGTCTTCCCAGAGACTCATGCTCCAACCAAGTACCAGGCATGGTGATAACCTAGAACCTCTGCACAGAATGTAGCCCATGGCAGCTCAGTGTCCAAGTGGCTTCCATAGTAATGGAAAGAGGACCTGCCTCTGACATAATCTTCTTGGCCTGCTCTTTGATCACCTCTCCCTGAGGGAGGAGCAGCTTTACCAGGCCACAGAAGATGACAATGCAGCCACTCCTGATGTGATCTGATAGATTAAGAGCAGAAGAAAGGAGAGGAGGACCTCCCCTATCAGTGGACTTGGGGAGGGGCATGCGTGGGCTTATGGGGGGATACAAAGTGAATAAAGTGTAATTAATAAAAAAAAGAAAACAAAATGAAAAAAAAATAAAAAGAATGGTTTTTAATGGTTTCTAATAAATTCAGAAACAAAAGTGGACATAAAAACAGACATCTGGCACTTTCCCAGACAATTTGGAATAACACTTCCTCAAGATCCAACTATACTACTCCTAGGCATATATCCAAAATATGCTCAAGTACACAATAAGGACATTTGCTCAACCAGGTTTGAGCCATCTTTTTATCTCAGGTTCTTGAGGTAGGTCCTTATGATTTTCTGTGCTTCCTTGTCTGTTTTTATGTCCACTTCATTATACTGTAATGAATTAAGTCTCCAAGATGGTGTGGATCATAGCTTCTTTTGATGCTGGCTGCTCCCATGACACATTCTGTGATGGATAGGTAGCACCATGATAATCTAATCATAATACTCTTAAATATTTCTGTAGTGAAAAAAAAAACAACCTCTATTCACATTTAATGTCAAGTGTATATGCGACACCTAACTTTAAGGGACATGTGAGTATCATCTTGTAAAAGAAATGAGAAACATTGACAATCCATATCTATGTTTATCATGATGCTCAAACTAAGCTAGACGCCTATAATAAACACCTTGAAAGATTCCATTCAGCCTAGTATTTTATGATGTGAAATATACTGATAAAATATTGGATAATTCTTTATAATTTTCAAAGCTTGAGAACATAACAGAAACTCAATATCAGAAATAATTTATTGCTGAACAAACAAGTAATACACATTACATTATCAACTGGCCATATAAGCATTACAGGGAGATGAAATTCTAAGGAAGAATAGCAAGGCCAACCTGAGGTCAAGTTGCACTAATAGGCCTGGCCTCATGCCTGGGCTGAGCAAGTGGACCATATGGAATGAACTGAGAGAGGTGAAGTCTGGTCCAACTCAGAACAACTCCCCCACCGTCCTGTCATAACACTTCTACTTCCTGCACTGCCTGAGCCTGCCACCTCTAATAAGCCTATCTAAGCATACCCCTCACTTCTATAACTCCAAAAGAACTGCCTAGAAAATGACAGATTCGGTAATTACTGGATCACACTTTTGAATAATGATGAGGTTCCTTTAAAAAAAAAAAGTGCAAGCTTTCTATGTGACACATGTGACACATCTAGGTGCTTCAGAACTGCTTTTAAGGAAGTTGTCAAATTACCAAGGTGAAAAGCTGGAGGATGAGCTATTGTCACTACATGCTGAGAAGTGTACAGAGCATCCCCACCTCCCTCTGCTTCCTGTGTGCTAAGGATTCTTTATGCTCAAAAGCCTAGAATCACCTCCTTCCAGATTCTGTAGTCTTTCGACTTCACGGGGTCAAAACTACTGCCCTTTCACCTTAGCCAGTACTCATCCATTAGTAACTCTTTCAGTGGGAGAAAATCCAAAAGAACAGAGGATAGGACAATCCAGCACAGTATCTGGTAGGGTTTTGAACTTAAAACCCAAGTACCAGTTCGTGCTGAGGTGAAAACTGTTATAGAGTTCAACAAAAACAGGATACCTGAGCCCAGTCTTCACAACCATGTTCCCTTTTCAATAATTCTGTGATGAGGTGCCATGTTCTTTATCTGTGGCATGGTTTTAATGTTAATGATTCTCAAGAATATATTGAAGGATGATTGAAATGAGAGAGGAGTTTGTGCTTGAAGGTAGTATCCTCTGTGTGTAGGCAGGGCCACACTGGACCCTGCTGTGCACCATCTTATTTCTGGTAAACTCCTACTGAGAGCAAATGGGAGAAAGATCCATGGAAGAAGTGAAAAGTTATTTCCTTTATAAATATTAAGTGACAGAAATTTAAATAAATGAAAACACTGAATTTAATGAAATATCATCCCTATACATAAAATAATCATGAAGATGGATCTGTAATGTTAAGCACACAGTGAAACATAGACAAACAATACAATACGGTGTCTGCATATGAATAAGGATTAGAAGGGATTCACATTAGAATTAGATTAAATCATTTGAAGTTTGAACTTTATTAAGTTAAAGCACAGACCATAATCTTGTTCTAACATCAAGCCACTGATGGGCTCCATTCAATGAATATTCATTTTTTTGTTTGAGAAAAAAAATAGTAAACACACTTGTTTCATAACATTTGAAATTCTTTGTATGTAAGCCAATGTATTTTAAAAAGAAAAACAAGTATGAAATCACTATGCAGTTTGATACAAGAAAAGCAGGCATTTCCAGGAAGCTAAGATTACCTCATATAACAACATCTTAAAATAGCTAGGACTGAGATGAGTAAAGATACAGGAAGATTCTGAAGGAGTAGTAATACTTCACTGAAGTCTCAAAAAGTAAATGGGAATCATCAGGACAGGAGAGGGTGGGGAGGCATGAACACTGCTGGTCTGGGAAGGAAAGTCAGCAGTGAGTATTCGGAACACCTGGAGAAATGATGGCCAGGAAGGACAAAAGAGTAATTAAGGCCACATACAGAAGGAGTGTGTATATGTGTTTAGGGTTGGGGAGGGGTGTTCTTCATCTTCTTCTGGGATCTTGTTCTTTTCCTAGTATATGAATGTATACTAGGAGTTCATTTTCATGAACAATGGAGAAATATTTACAACACTCAATATTTTGAGAAAAAAATCTAAATGATGAGGATATTGGAAATAATATAAAGAGGAACATGGATAGAAAAATATTAATATAAGGTAAAATTCAAGGAAAGTCAGAGAAGTAAGTCTACATGTTCCCTACATTTAAGATTCTGACATGATCAATTTGAATCTTCAGAATGGGGACTCCATGAAGAGAAACAGGAAGAGAGTTGAAGTAAGTTGTGGTTATCTAGGATTTGTTGTACAATAACTCTAAGAACTTCTTCCTAGAGGGTCTGGGTAAGAGAAAAATAAGGCTAGAAATGTCAGTTTAAGAGTATCAATATAGTTACACCAAGGAACTTTATGTTATTGTGGCTATTGTGAAGGATGGTGTTTCTCTAATTTCCTTCTCAGCCTGTTTATCTTTTATTTACAGACGGGTTTCAAATGTTTTCTTGAGTTAATTTTGTATCTAGCCACTCTCCTGAAGGTGTTTATCAACTGAAGGAGTTCTCTGGTAGAATTTTGGGAGTCACTCATGTATACTATCATATCATCTGTGAATAGTGACATTTTGACTTCTTCCTTTCCAATCTGTATCCCTTTGATCGCATTAGTTGTATTATTGCTCTCATTAGGATTTCAAGAACTATGTTAAAGAGATGAAGAAAGAGTGGGCAGCCTTGCCTTGTCCCTGATTTCAGTAGGATTGATTTAAGTTTCTCTCCATTTAGTTTGATGTTGGCTATAGGCTTGCTATACATTGCTTTTACTATGTTTAGGTATATGCCTTGTATCCCTGATCTCTGCAAAACTTTAAACATAAATGAGTGTTGAATTTTGTCAAATGCTTTTTTGGCATCTAAGGAAATGATCATGTCTTTTCTTTTTCTTCTTTCATTATATTTATATTGTGGGATAGATTAGTAAAACTCCTATATGAAAAAAAAATCAAGTCTCTGAAGAAAAATATTGATGAAGACATTAGAAGATGGAAAGATCTCCCACGCTCATGAATAGGTAGGATTAATATAGTAAAAATGGCCACCATACTAAAAGTAATCTACAGATTCAATGCAATTCCCACCAGAATACCAACACAATTTTTCACAGACATTGAAAGAACAACTCTCAATTTCATATGGAAAAACAAAAAACTCAGAATAGGTAAAAAAAAAAAAAAAAAAAAAAAAATCTTGTTCAATAAAAGATCTTCTGGAGGTATCTCCATCCCTGATCTCAAGCTGCACTATAGAGCAACAATATTAAAAACTGCACGGTACTGGCATAGAAACAGACTGGTGGATCAATGGAATTGAATAGAAGACCCTGGCATAAATCTACGTACACATGGACACCTGATTTTTGACAAAGATGCCAAAACCATTCAATGGAAAAAAGACAGCATCTTCAACAAGTGATACTGGTCTAACTGAATGTCTACATGTAGAAAAATGAAAATAGATCAATACTTATCACCCTGCACAAAGTTAAAGTCCAAGCGGATCAAAGACCTCAACATAAAACCAGATACACTAAATCTGTTAGAAGAAAATGTGGGAAAGATCCTTGACTTCATTGGCACAGGAGACAATTTCCTGAACAGAACACCAACAGCACAGACTCTAAGATCAACAATTAATAAATGAAACCTAATGAAACTGAAAAGCTTCTGTAAAGCAAAGGACACCATCATCAGAACAAAATGACAGCCTACAGACTGGGCAAAGATCTTCACCAACCCTATTACTGACAGAGGGCTAATATCCAGAATGGATGAAAAACTGAAGAAGTTAAACACCAACAAAGCAAGTAATCCAATTAAAAAATGGGGTACAGAGCTAAACAGAATTCTTCAAAGAGGAATATTGAATTGCAGAGAAACACTTAAAGAAATGTTCAACGTCCTTAGTCATAAGGTAGATGCAAATCAAAACAGGCCGAAGATTTCACCTTACACCCATCAGAATGACTAATGCTGGAGAGGATGTGGGAAAAGAGGAAACCCTCATACATTGCTGGTGGGAATGTAAACTTGTATAACCACTTTGGAAATCAATCTGGCACTTTCTCAGACAATTAGGAGTAGTGCTACCTCAAGATCCAGCTATACCACTCCTAGGCATATATCCAAAATATGCTCACGTACACAACAAGGACATTTTTTCAACCATGTTTAGAGCAGCTCTATTCATAATAACCTGAATCTGGGAAGAACCCAGATGCCCCTCAGTTGAGGAATGGATACAGAAATTGTGGTACATTTATACAATGGAATACTACTCAGCTATTAGAAACAAGGAAATCCTGAAATATGCAAGCAAATGGTGGGAACTAGAAAAGATCATCTTGAGTGAGGTAACCCAGAGCAGAAAGGCACACATGGTATGTACTCACTCATAAGTGGATATTAGCCATATAATATGAGATAAACATACTAAAATCTATACTCTTAATGAAGCTAAACAACAAGGAAGATGCTCAATCCTCATTCAGAAGGACAAATGCTACAGACATTGGAAACAGCAGAAGACAGGCAACAGGACAGGAATCTTCCACAGACCTCCTCTGAAAGACTCCACTGATCCAAGTATCGAGGCATAGGCTGAGACTCATTGCCAAACTTTGGGAAGAGTGCAGGGAATCTTATGAAAGAAGAGGGAGATAGAAAGACCTGGAGGAGACAGGAGCTCCAAAAGGAGACCAACAGAGCCAAAACATGAGCCCTGCAGGCCCTGCAGAGACTGAAAACCCAACCAAGGAAAATGCATGGAGAGGACCCAAAACCCAGGGTCAGATGTAGCCCATAGACTCAGTATCCACGTGGGATCCCTAGTAAGGGGAGCAGGGGTTTTCTCTAGCATGAACTCAGTGGGAGGTTCTCTGATCACCTCTCCCTGGGGGGGGGGGAGTGCAACCTTATCAGGCCACAGAGGAAGACAATGCAGCCAACTCTGATGAGACCTAACAGGCTAAGGTAAGATAAAAGAGGAGGAGGACCTCCCCTATCAGTGGATTAGTTGAGGGGCATAGGGGGAGAAGAAGGAGGTTGGGTAGGAGTGGGAGGAAACAAGTGAGGGGGCTGAAGCAAGGAGGCAAAGTGAATAAATTGAGATAGATAGATAGATAGATAGATAGATAGATAGATAGATAGATAGATAGATAGAAGATAGATTTTAAAAAAAAAGAGTATCGATATAAAATAAGGAAGAAGCTAGTAAGATAGTATATGATCTGCCACAAAGTTGTCATTGGGTGGCCACATCTCTGAGAAAATCCCAGGCAGAAAACCTAAGAAGAGATGTCTGCAGAAAAGTGAGAAGGAGCAGCCAGAAAAGCAGAGAATGTTGGAGAAGAAGAGGATCAAGAGACCACACAAAGCACGAAGCTCAACAGGTATAAGTCAAACTACTCAAATGCAGCAGAGAATACTACAGAATGTTCACAGGCAGAGTTACAAAGAAAATCAGGAGGCAGTAACAGGGAACCCAGAATCAATGGGGTGTTTAAAGGGGAGGTAGTATTCAGTGGCCTAAGGAAAAAGGAGGAGGGAAATAACATGAAGTAAAAAGATAAGATTTTCCTACCCTTGAAGGACAAGGAAAAAAAGGAGAGAGTATAGGGAGGAATATCTAATTTCAAAAAACTTTGAAATAATCATGTGAAAACTAATACAGTAAAAGCTTTCTAATAATATATATATTTCATATATACTTACAAGTGATTTTCTAAAAATATATACATATATTACACAAAGTTTAAGTGGAGCTACCCTTTACTTTTTAACAGGGTAAAAGCAAGCAAACAAACAAACAAAAAAACAGGGTAGCAATGCTTCTTCTCTTGGAGAAGTTATTCAGTAGAGTTCCATACATCTGCAAACATTGCATACCATTGCTCGCCTTCCAGAATTTGACAGTAAGATCCCACTGTTAGAGCTACCACATTCTTGAGTCACAGAATTTGAAGAAATCAAGTTTGCTCTGACCTGGAAGCTTTATACTGACTAACAAGCTTTCATAAGGCTGAAAGTTGCTGTTCATGCTACCACAGGAGAAAAATGATCATTAGTCCTCCCAGATGTGAACTACTTTATGGGCTACAACTATCACCCTAGTGAAATATGTCCACTGGTACAATAGTGGCACAATTGTTGCAGGAGTAACTAATCAAAATATGAGTACATTTAAAGCCACAAGACAGGATCAATATGTGACACCGTTATCAGAGCTAAGAGCAAGTGCCCAGACAGGTCCTAGAATCTAGGAGCAAACTTGCTACTACTATTATGCTAATTAGACACAATATTAAATGGATCCCAATGACTTAATCTTATACCCAAAAGTAAATGTCTCTCTCAATCATAATCCCTTCATCAGAGAATTCTTCTTCAGTAAACAATCATTAACACAGTCCCACAACAGATCAAGGTACAGAGAATGGGAAACTGCAGAGTAGCTAACTCTAAATGGAGAATATATACTACACCTCCCAAGGCTAAAGAATCATCTTAGAAGAGAGGTGAAGATATTTTAAGATTCCGAGGCAGGTGATGCCTACAATAAAACAATGTTTTCATTTCTGAACACTTCTGCACAAGGCGGGTGTGCATACAAATTTCCAGATATTGTGGCAGCATTCTCAAGATCTTTGCAAGCTCAAGCTGGGAAGGTTTCAGCATAGAGAAGAAAGATGTTCAAGAAGACCCCTAGCAGTGGAGTTATTGGTGACTGATGGTTTCTGAGGAATAGTCAGGTTTTGTTTTGCTTTGTTTTATTTGGTTTTGCTTTGCTATGTTTTGTTCAAAGATGTGGGACATGAAAGGCTACCCATGCTTCAATAGATGGACATAAAACCATACACATACGTGCAATACTAAGTGAATTCAGTGGATTTATAAAAAAACAAGCATATACAGACTGAGAAGGCTATATTTATTTTGGGGAATTTATATAAATGTAGATGTATTTGTATATACATGAACATGTATGTGACAACAGTTAATAAAAAAATAATCCCCAGGTTTGAAAGAGATCAGGAGGGAGGGCCAAGATGGCGGCGCTGGGAGAACACCATGTCTGAGAAGCGGGACAACACATTCTGTGCAGCGACCAGGAGACTGAACTCTGGGCCCTAAGACAACAGCTATCGTGTTTCCCACGGTGTGGGAATCGGTCGGGTCCACTCTCGGCTGCCCAGCCAGAACCCGGAAGAGAACCCAGCTAATGCGGGATTTGGGTCTCCAGGCTGGTGCCACAAGCCTGCATGTCCTGATCACTTTCCCAGGATGATCAGTGGGCACAAAGGTGCCTGAGACTGCGAGTCCCAGTCTCAAAAAAACCCCACAGGGAAGGAAAGTTGCAAGACTGATCACAGGTCACCCAGTCTTTCCCTGGAAGGTCTCGCTGACCTCGGGTACCCACCACCATCACAACTGAGCTACCGCCTCACACAGAGCAGCTGCAGCTGCGCGCCCAGCTCAAAATCCCTACTCCCTCTTGGGAGGAGGCAAAAGCTGGCCAGCAGAATCTGCCACAGACCACATTGTCTGTACCCCAACCCGAGATTGGGGCTGAGAAAACCCAATTCTTTCGGGCACTCCCCTGAATGCCGCCATAGCCCTGCCGCAGCAGAGCAGGATAAAGAGGCGCACAGCGGCCTCACAGTGCCAGAACTCCAGTGCTGCCTGCCGCTCCTAGCAAACAAACTACAGCTCGGGATCTCAGACTGTGGTCATTCTACACGTCCTGAGATTCTCCTGGGTCCAGTGCAATAAGGTCTACCAGCAAGTTCTATCACCGGCGCCCCCTCCCCTGACCCCTGGCAAAGAAACGCCGGCTCAGGATCCGACTGAGAAGCCCCAACCCCTTCTGGCACTCCCCTGAGAGCACCTCCATAAGCTTGCCCTAGCGGGGAAGGACAGAGAGGCAGCCTGCCACAGGAAACAGCACCCTCTCTCCAGCTCACCCAGCGGCCCCTAGCAGAGAAACCCAAACTCTGGATCTGAGGACACTCAACCCTACCTGGTACACTCTCGGGATCAGCAAACATAGATTCTACCACCAGGCTGCTTCTGGCAGAGAGATCTGGGCCCGGGATCTGGGATTGAGAACACTCAACCTAACTCTTTCCCACGCCACCCAGGGACAAGTCAACATAACCCCTCCTGGCAGAGGGAAAGGACAAAGAGGCAGCACACAGGAAAGGTGGACACTGAGTTCTGTGACACACAGTGTCACAGAGCT
This sequence comes from Psammomys obesus, assembly GCF_907164565.1. NCBI lineage: Eukaryota > Metazoa > Chordata > Mammalia > Rodentia > Muridae > Psammomys > Psammomys obesus. Next base: position 11,771,464 of record NW_026594428.1, read on the forward strand.
GACTGTTAGCCTACACGTGCACTTCTGCAGCAGGACCAAATGAGAGAGTAGTGAGCAAGGAGAACCCCTGTGCATTCCAATTGGTCCTGCAAGAGAGTGAGTGAGCCTTCTAGGGAGAGTTTGCCCCAGACCCAGGGCCTCTCCACAGAAGCAACCAGACAAGATCCCTGCCACCCACACCCCTAGTGTGGGCATCATAGGGATTCTTGGGATAGCGACCCCAACATTGAAGCCACTGCCTTGCGGGTTCATCAGGGTAATCCAGGCAAACAATCCCTGGATCTCAGTCAGAACTGCGTAATAGTGGCTTACAGGCCACTGCAATAGTCAGAGAATCCGCGCATGCACACTGCGCCCTCTAAAACCTCACGGGAATAGCGCCAGCATCACATTCCTTACTTAGGCAAAACTGAAACCACAGTGCACACTCCCAAAGCAGTGAACCTCTCTCATCTTCCTGAAAAAAACAGTCCAGAAAGCAGAAAGAGAGGATCAAAGCCCGAACTACAATCTCGAGGAACAAACAAAGAGGGTTATAAATAACCAGATGGCTAGAGGCAGACGTAAGAACACTCCCAACAAAAATCAGGACATAATGACCTCACCAGCAACCCCACAAAACAATGGACACTTCAATTCACTAGATATACAAGAAAACAACCTCAAAACTATGTTTCTCCAGCTATTAGAAGCCCATAAAGATGAAATGAACGAAGCCCTCAGAGAAATAGCCAAAGAAATCGAGACGAACCAAGAGGAAACAAATCATGCTCTCAGAGAAATGACCACGAAAATTGAGGCAAACAAAGAAGAAATGCACAAAGCTCTCAAAGAAATGTCCACACAAGTGAAGGCAAATAAAGAACAAATAAACAAGGCTCTCATAGAAATACAGAAAATTATACCCAAAGAAATAGAGGCACAATTAGTGATACATAGAGAGGAAACAGACAAAAAAATAGAAGCTGTCATTGAAAAGCAGGACTCCACATGCAAACAGATGAAGGAAATGGTGCAAGACATGAAAACAGAATTAGAATCAATAAAGAAAACACAAATAGAGAGAAACCAGGAGCTGGAGAACATAGAGAAAAGATCAGGAACTACAAAGGTAAGCATCACCAACAGAATACAAGAGATGGAAGAAAGAATCTCAGGAGCCGAAGATACTCTTGCGGAAATTGACATGACTCTCAAAGAAAAAATAAAATCAGAAAATTTTCAAACACAAAACATCCAAGAAATCAAGGACACCATGAAAAAAAACAAAACAAAATCTAAGAATAATAGGAGTAGAAGAAAAAGAAGACATCAGGCTCAAAGGTCCAGAAAATATTTTCAAGAAAATTATAAAAGAAAACTTTCCCAACTTAAAGAAGGAGATGGCCATAAACATACAAGAGGCCTACAGAACACCAAGTAGACTAGACCAGAAAAGAAATTCTTCATGTCACATCATAGTCAAAACACTGAACCTACAGAACAAAGAAAAAATTCTAAAAGCAGCAAGGGAAAAAGGCCAAGTAACATATGAAGGTAGACCTATCAGAATCACACCAGATTTCTCAACAGAAACTATGAAAGCCAAAAGGGCCTGGACAGAAATCATACAGTCTTTAAGGGACCACAGATTCCATCCCAGACTACTATACCCAGCAAAACTTTCAATCAACATAGACAGAAAATTAAAAATATTCCATGACAAAACCAAATTTATACAATATCTACATAGCAACCCAGCTCTACAGAAGTTACTAGAAGGGAAACTCCAAACCAAAGAAAACAACTACATCTAAGGAAATGGAGGAAATAGATAACTACAGAACAGAAAAATCAAAAGAATACAAGCAATGAAACTCAGTGACACCACCAACCCCACATCTAAAGTAAGTAACAACTGTTGGTCACTAGTATCTATCAACATCAATGGACTCAACTCCCCAATAAAAAGACACAGACTAACAGAATGGTTGCAGAAACAGGATCCAACATTCTGTTGCATCCGAGAAACACACCTATGCAACAAAGATAAACACTACCTCAGAGTAAAAGACTAGAAAAATGTTTTTCAAGCAAATGGCTCCAGAAAATAAGCTGGAGTAGCCATCCAATATCTAATAAAATAGACTTTCAACCCAAGTTAATCAAAAAAGATAAGGAGGGCCACTATATTCTCATCAAAGGAAAAATCCACCAAGAGGACATCACAATTTTGAATATCTATGCCCCAAATAAAAGAGCACCTATATTAGTTAATGAAACAATATTAAAGCTGAAATCACACATTGATCATAATACCTTAATAGTGGAAGATTTCAACACCACTCTCACCAAGGGACAGATCAACTAGACAGAAAACAAATAGGGAAATAAAATTGTGATGTCCTCTGTCCAGGCCCTTCTGGCTTTCATAGTTTCTGTTGAGAAATCTGGTGTGATTCTGATAGGTCTACCTTCATATGTTACTTGGCCTTTTTCCCTTGCTGCTTTTAGAATTTTTTCTTTGTTCTGTAGGTTCAGTGTTTTGACTGTGATGTGATATGAAGAATTTCTTTTCTGGTCTAGTCTACTTGGTGTTCTGTAGGCCTCTTGTATGTTTATGGCCATCTCCTTCTTTAAGTTGGGAAAGTTTTCTTTTATAATTTTCTTGAAAATATTTTCTGGACCTTTGAGCCTGATGTCTTCTTTTTCTTCTACTCCTATTATTCTTAGATTTTGTGGTGTTTTTTTCATGGTGTCCTTGATTTCTTGGATGTTTTGTGTTTGGAACTTTTCTGATTTTATTTTTTCTTTGAGAGACGTGTCAATTTCCGCAAGTGTATCTTCGGCTCCTGAAATTCTTTCTTCCATCTCTTGTATTCTGTTGGTGATGCTTACCTTTGTAGTTCCCGATCTTTTCTTTATGTTCTCCAGCTCCTGGTTTCTCTCTATTTGTGTTTTCTTTATTGATTCTAATTCTGTTTTCATGTCTTGCACCATTTCCTTCATCTGTTTGAATGTGGAGTCCTGCTTTTCAATGACAGCTTCTATTTTTTTGTCTGTTTCCTCTCTATGTATCACTAATTGTGCCTCTACTTCTTTGGGTATAATTGCCTGTATTTCTATGAGAGCTTTGTTTATTTCTTCTTTATTTGCCTTCATTTGTGTGGACATTCCTTTGAGAGCTTTGTGCATTTCTTCTTTGTTTGCCTCAATTTTCGTGGTCATTTCTCTGAGAGCTCGATTTGTTTCCTCTTGGTTCGTCTCGATTTCTTTGGCTATTTCTCTGAGGGCTTTGTTCATTTCATCTTTATGGGCCTCTAATAGCTGGAGAAACATAGTTTTGAGGTTGTTTTCTTGTATATCTAGTGAATTGAAGTGTCCATTGTTTTTTGGGGTTGCTGGTGAGGTCATTATGTCCTGATTTTTGTTGGATGTGTCTTAAGTCTGCCTCTAGCCATCTGGTTATTTATAACCCTCATTGTTTGTTCCTCGAGTTTGTAGTTCGGGCTATGATCATCTCTTTCTGTTTTCTGGACTGTTTTTTCAGGGAGATGAGAGAGGTTCACTGGTTTGGGAGTATGTGGTGTGGTTTCAGTTTTGCCTACGTAAGGAATGTGATGCTGGCGCTATTCGCATGTGCTTTTAGCGGGTGCAGTGTGCATGCGCGGATTCTTTGACTATTGCAGTGGCATGCAAGGCACTATTATGCAGTCTTGACTGAGATACAGGGATTGTTTGCCTGGATTACACTGGTGGACCCACAAGGCAGAGGCTTCAATGTTGGGGTCGCTATCCCAAGAATCCCTATTATGCCCACACTTAGGGGTGTGGGTGGCAGGGATCTAGTCTGGTTGCTTCTGTGGAGAGGCCCTAGGTCTGGGGCAAACTCTCCCTAGAAGGCTCACTCACTCTCTTGCAGGACCAATTGGAATGCACAGGGGTTTCCCTTGCTCTCTACTTTCTGATTTGGTCTTGCTGCAGAAAATGCTCAGGTAGGCTAACAGCTCTGTGATACTGTGGCCACAGAACTCAGTGTCCACCTTTCTTGTGTGCTGTCTCTCTGTCCTTTCCCTCTGCCAGGAGGGGTTATGTTGACTTGTCCCTGGGTGGCATGGGAAAGAGTTAGGTTGAGTGTTCTCAATCCCAGATCCCGGGCCCAGATCTCTCTGCGAGAAGCTGCCTGGCAGTAGAACCTCTGTTTGCTGATTCTGAGAGAGTACCAGGTAGGGTTGAGTGTCCTCAGATCCAGAGCTTGGGTTTCTCTCTCAGGGGCTGCTGGGTGAGCTGGAGAGAGGGTGTTGTGTCCTGTGGCAGGCTGCCTCTCTGTCCTTCCCCGCTAGGGCAAGCTTATGGAGGTGCTCTCAGGGGAGTGCCAGAAGGGGTTGGGACTTCTCAGTCCGATCCTGAGCCGGGGTTTCTCTGTCAGGGTTCAGGGAGCGCTGTTGACAGGACTTGGTGTTAGACCTTATTGTCCTGGACCCAGGAGAATCTCAGGACATCTTGAATGACCACAGTCTGAGATCCTGAGCTGAAGATTGTTTGCTAGGAGCAGCAGGCAGCACTCGGGTCCTGGCACTGTGAAGCCACTGTGCGTCTCTTTATCCTTCTGCTCCGCCATGGCAGGGTTATGGCGGCGTTTTAGGTAGTGCCCGAAAGGGTTGGGTTTTCTCAGCCCCAATCTCGGGTTGGGGTACAGACAATGTGGTCTGTGGCAGATTCTGCTGGACGCCTCCTGCCTCCTCCAAAGAGGGTGTAGGGATTTTGAGCTGGAAGCGCAGCTGCTCTCTGTGCGCGAAGGGAGCTCAGTTGTGATGGCGGTGGGTACCCGTGGTCAGGGAGACCTTCCAGGGAAAGACTGGGTGACCCGTGATTATTGTCACAACTTTCCTTCCCCGTGGGGTTTTCTTGCAACTGGGACTCTCAGTCTCTGGCACCCTTGTGCCCACCAATCCGCCTGGGAAAGTGATCGAGACAGGCAGGTGTGCGGCTCCAGCCCGGAGACCCAAAGCCGACATTACCCGGGATCTCTTCCGGGTTCTGGCTGGGCAGCCGAGAGTGGACCTGACCGATTCCCACGCTGTGGGAGCCTCCCCTCACCTGGGAAACACAATAGCTGTTGTTTTAGGGCCCAGAGTTCAGTCTCCTGGTTGCTTCACGGAGAGTGTTGTCCCACTTCGCAGACACAGTGCTCTCCCAGTGCCGCCATCTTGCCCCCCCCCGAAACCATCCCATTTTCAAGTAATAAAAATGTTGAACCTTTCTATAAAACTGAAAAAAGAATATATTTTAATAACAAGGAGAGGACAGAGAGATGGATCAGTGAATAAATGACATTTGAGAGGGACTGGAAAAAATGGCTCATTGGAAGACCTGCCACACATGTGGCAGATCATTGCTGCATGTAACTGCAGTCCCAGAGGATCCAGCACTTTCTTATGGCTTCTGCCAGAGCCAGCCACCCACTTATGGTACACAGACGTACATGCAGTCAAAACATTCATGCACATAAAAGCAAATTAATTAAATTTAAATAATAGATTTTTTTAAAATAGAGGATGATATAATTAGATTTATTTTTCAAATAAAAGTGTTTTTAATGTATTTTTTTATTTATTTCAATTTATAAACTTTGTATCCCAGCTGCAGCCCCTCCCAATCCCATCCTCCCTGTATGCTGAAACCACTCTCCCAAGACTGGAGAGACAGCTCAGAAAGTAAGTGTGCCTGCAACAAAGCCTGAATACCCAAGTCCTTGACCCAGATAAAGGGAGTGAGTGTCTCCCAAAAGTTGTCCTCTGAAATGATCTCCATGTGCACAGTTGTATGCATACACAGGCACGCGCGCGCACACACACACATACACACACACACACACACACACACACACAATTTGATTGTTTTTTATCTTTTCTACTCTTATTTGTTTGGTGTATGTTGGGGGTGTGTAACTAGGCAGGCATGGAGATCAGAGGACATCTCTTGAGGTCAGTTCTCTCCTACTCTGTGGGTCCCAGGGCTCCACCTCAGATCATCAGCCTTGGTGACAAGCACCTTCTTCTGCTGTTCTGCTCATAATAGCAAGGTATTTGAAGCAGTCTAAATCCCATCAACAGATAAATGGATGGCAAAAATATGGTACATTTACAAAATGGAGTATCAATCGGCTGCTAAAAAGAGAAAACAAGTGAATGGATAGAACTAGAAAAACAAAACAAAATAAAAATAAACAAACACACAAAGATAAAACAACCTAGGTGAAGTAATGCAAACCCAAAAAGACAAATATGGTATGTATTCTCTTATATGTAGATATTCGCTTTATGTCTTCAATATGCATGCTACAATTCTTATAACCACAGAGGTTAGATGCAAAGGAAGGTACTAGGTGGGAAGGAATGATCTCATAAAGAAAGAAAATAGAACATACAGTTGTAGAGAGATTAGAACAGAACTAGAGAATTAAACACAAGGGGTGAAAAGTAGGGTAAAGAAGGGAATACACACCATTGGAGGGGTCAAATGGAAACCTACTATAATAAAAGCTTCTTAAAATATAGAAATATATGGAAAAGATGTAAATGGACTCACTAAATAGTAGGGAACACAAAGCACCCAGTAGACATCACTCGCTACCAAGTGAACCTGAGAGAGATTAAAGGTACGCCATGTCCTTATTCCATCCAGAGGAATTAAAGGGTTGTAGTAAAGGCCCATCTGTAGTCTAGCCAGATTACACAGAACTAGGTCTTCTGATGTAATCCCTTGATAGCGCAGTCGTGTTACTGGATTAAAATTCCTCTACAATGTACAGGGCCTGCACAAATCTAATCCAGATGAGGTCTCAGGGCTGAGATGAGAAGTGAATAAAAATCCCTACTCCTAGTCCAAAACCTATCTTCAAATGACAATTTCTCACAAAGGAAAGGTCATTTTTATCCAATGGAGTCTTACTGGGTCTACAAACCACAGTTAGGGGCAGGAACTGTGTCAAAACATTCAGTAGTACTTTTGGATACTTTGGCTATTTTTCACCTTATTGGTCCTTTGCTTATACACCATGTGCATAGCACTAGTGATGCTTATTATAGGATTAATATGAGTGCATCTGTGTCTATCTCTGCATATATATGTGTTTCTTCTGCTTTTGCTTTTTTGTTTTTCATTGTTCTCTTTCATTTTGCGTGTTCTTTTTCTTTCTCTTTTTTTCTTTTATTAAACTTTTAAAGGTCCCAATAAATGGTCCCATTCTACCTTATTGCTTTATATGTATGGCTGTCTTGTCTGCATCTGTGTATATGTACAAGTGCATAGCTGGTAACCACACAGAGGCCAGAGAAGGTGTCAGATCCCCTGGTATTGACATTAAAGTTATGACACACTATGTGGGTGATATGAATGGAACCTGGGTCTTCTGCAAGAGCAGCCAGTGCTCTTATCCACTGTGCCATCTCTCTAGCCCTGTCTGTTTGTTTTCAAAAGAGAAAGGTGGAATGGGTGGGGAAATAGGGATAATCTGGAAAGGCATTAAGGAGAGTCAATCAGGATCATAATATATGGTAAGAAAAATATATATAAATATAAATTAATGTGTATGGAGAATATATATATATATTCTGCACAGCACCACAATTAAGAAACTCTTTGTTAGATGGAGGGAAATCCAAAGCATCATACTCACAATTGATTATACCATATTTTACAGTTGTCAGCAAAGCAGTAGTATTAGTGGCTTGAGCAACAGAATGCAGAAAGTCTGGAGAGCTTGATCAAGGACTTCCAGGAAAGGAATTTCACTGACATCTTCCACTTCTAACCACCGTTTGTCATTTAAAATTTTGTAACTTGCTTCAAAGTGGATCCTGCTGATTGGTAATGAGAAATTAAAACAAACCAATTACTCTTCCCTTCCTCACTTAGAGTGAGAAAGCACAATCAGACATGAACATTTTAAGGGTACACATGGTTGATGAATCAGGGCAAGAAGTAATTAATACAATAATCAAAATGTAGCTGTTTATTATCTAGCTCAAAAATGCAAAGTATGACATCTGTGACCACCAATGGGTTCTAATTGCAAAAAAAAAAAAGTGACAAGTTTTTTGATTAATGCTAGTATTTCCTGAGTCATACAATTTTAAATAACAATGTTGATAATATCTCTTTAAAGAAGTTAAGATGCCCCCTTCCCTCTGAAACTAAAACTCCCTTTTCTTCTGGTCCATTTTTAACACATTATACAATTCATTTTTAAAAATCCTTAGAAAATATTTTCTCGGTCAGGAGTAAGATACATGTTTGTAACTGCCTCTGGTGACAGAGGAAGAAGGATCATCAATTCAGATCTATCCTCAGATGTGTTGTCAGAGCATTTTCCCCAGAAAATAAATAAACAAAACAGAAATACCAGAAATTATGTTTGGTGTAAAGAATAGTGCCAGTCAGTGATCAGTAAATAATTCAGTCCATTTTCCCAAAGATGGCACATTGTGACAGTTTGGCCAGGAGTGATTTAAACTGAAGTGGAAAAAGACATGAATAGTAGAATCATCAAAGAAGGTGGACCTGTTCAGAGTGGACACAGGTATGTGCAGGGGAGACAAGGCCTGCCTCTAGGATGATATACACTTCTGGTATCACCTGGGGCTGTTCTCCCATACTCACCGTACCCCATCAAGCATCTCTCCATCTTCAGCGATTTTGCTTACCCAGTTGCTTACTCCCTTCCCTCTCAGTATTTATAACACAATTCACTTCTCTCCTTCAGGCAGAACTGTACCAGCTAAAGTTAGAGGAAAATTAACCTGTCAGTAAATCTCCACCTCAGTGCCTTGATATGATGAAACCATAGCTCCATCTGACATAAATTGTGAACTTTGTGTTCCCTCTACCTTCCTGATTTTTCTTCTTTTTCTATGCAACATTTCTGACACTTTTCTTAAACTCTCAAGGTGTAACCTGTGATAGAAAGCTCCCTGGATCTGTTCCAAAATACCAGAGAAGATCGACTTCAAGAAGGAAAAGTTTACTCTGCTTACCATTTCCAAGGTTAAGATTCAGTGCATAGGCAGGTAACTGCTTAGAGATGAAAAAGGTGGAATGGTGATGGCAGCCAGAGAGGTAGAGAAGGGTGTACACCTCACGGTGGTCAACATTGCGAGCTAGGGACGAAAGAGAGTTATCATTTCCCCACAATACTAACTGCTCCAACTAGGTCTTACTTCCTGCAGTTTCCATCATCACTCAAACAGTCCACTCAGATGCTTCGATCTATTGATGACAAGAGAACCTCATGATTGAGTCAGTTCTCAACAGTGCTACATAGCAGATCAAGTCCTCAAGCTCTTTAAAATATAAGTAGTTAGGGAACATTCCATATACAACCTACAACCTCACCTTATTGACCAAGTCTCTGCTCACATGATAGACCTGCTTGTCAATATCATAGGTAATATTTTTATATAGTGGAGAATGTCTGGTTTGTATTTTTTAATTTTCTTAAAAGTATTTTTTACACATTAAGCTTATTTCCTCCACATTCTTTAACCTCCCTCTTCTCCCCACCCCCTCCCAACCAGCGCCCTTTATTTTCCTACACATGTTCACCTATATGCTCATG
>NW_026594428.1:11782622-11875662 GCF_907164565.1 Psammomys obesus
TGTGTGTGTGTGTGTGTGTGTGTGTGTGTGTGTGTGTGTGTGTGTGTGTTTGCACACCCGCACATACATGCACAGAGGTCAGCAGAGGGTGTCAGATCCCGTGGAGATGAAGTTACAGTTAATGTGTGCCTCCTGATATGGATGCTGGGAACAGAACTCAGGTCCTCTGGAACTGCAGCAAGTGTTCTTAAACAATAAGCCATTTCTCTGATCCCTATTTTCAATCTTTAAAACCACTCAAAAGACAAAAACTTTAGTTCCTAAAGACAATAGCCTGAAGTTCTATCTGTTGGGTCTTATTCTAAAATACAGAAATCAAAGAAAGTTTTCTCTTGTCAAGATGCAAAATAATCAGATATGCTAAGAATAAGTCTATCAATTAAAACTACAATTCAAGACATGGCTCAGAGGTTAAGAACACTGCTGCTCTTCCTGAGTTCCTGAGTTCAATTCCCAGCAATCACATGGTGGCTCACAACCTTCTGTAATTAGATCCGGTGCCCTCTCTTGGCATTCAAGTGTACGTATAGGCACAACATTGTATACATGATAAAATAAATAAATCTTTTTTAAAAATACAGAGGAAGACAGTGCAGCCACTCCTGATGAGACCTAACAGACTAGGATAAGAAGGAAGAAAAAGTGGACTTGGGGAGGGGCATGAGTGGAGAAGGGGGAGGGAGAGAAGGATTGGAAGGGGAGGAGGGAGGGAACTAGAGGGGGGATACAAAGTAAATAAAGTGTAATTTTAAATTAAATTAAATTAAAATTAAATAATAATCTACAATTCAGTATAAAAAAATCATATAGAGGAAAAAAGAAATCAAATCTACAGCTGAAGGTTATAGTAATTCAAGAGAAGATAATGAAAACCAGTACATTTCAGGACATACAAGGTATGTGACTTCAGTTATTTTTATCAGCATCAAAATAATAAAATAAATTATATAAATAGTTTACAAAACTTATAAAAGAAATCACAATAAGATGTTGAAAAGAAAATAAATTACACTACAGTATAAATGAATGAATGAATGAATGAATGAATGAATGAATGAATGAACATGACAAGAACAACTAGTCAATCCATTCAAGCACATAACCTACATAAACTAATAAAGTACTCTAATCAACTAAAAGGAGGAGAAAAGACACAGGCATGAAGACAAACTTCAAATAATCAGACTCAGATCGGTTTTTTAAATATTGAGTTTGTTGCTCAGCTCCACTCAAACAAATTTTAAAACCACAAGAAAATTAAAAAGTTATTAAAATGAGATTAAATTTTATATAAAAATCACTATTTGGTATTGGAGAGCCAATTTGTGAGTTGTACCCTAGAAATCATTTCTTCCTCCCAGCATTTCTTAATTGCCTGTAGTTCTTGGGTAGGGTTGAGACCTCATGGGCTTCCCTTGTCCACATTAGCATGTCTATTGTTGTTCAGATCATGTTTAGGCAGACAAATAACATACAGACTTGGAAGGTTACATATATGTCTTTAGGAATACATATATATGTAATAAAATTAATGAAAATAATTTTAAATAAATTTTAAAATAATTTTAATGAAAATAAAATAAAATTAATGAAAAGAGAGGCCCTTAACATTAAAGAGAGCAAAAAAGGGTATCTGTGAGGATTTGGAGGAAGAAAAAAAGAAGTAGAAAATTATGTAATTATATTGTAGTCTCAAAAATAAAGGAAAGAATTAAACTACTAAAACTAACCCTCACATGGATTACTTTTAATCCAATGCTACCAACTGCACTTTAAGATTTATTAAAAGATAAATGCTTTTTACCAGCTGAGCTGTCTTGCTGGTAGGAGAATGAGGGATTTTGATTAAAACACATTATACTCATTAATACAATTCTCAAATAATATATTTAAAAAACAACTCTTAGCAGCCAAATTTGGTGGTGCACATCTGTAATGACAGCATTCAGAATCTAAGGCCAAAGGATGGCTATGAATTCAGCACCAGCCTGGTCTACACAGTTAGTTCTAGACCATCTTAGGCTACAGTGAGCAGCTCTGTCCTAAAATAAAAATAAAATTTAGATTTAAATGTACTAGAATAATGAATAAAAACCAAAAATAGCAGATCAGAAGACACAGAAAACTCTTACAAGATATTTAGGAGTGGACATTTCCAATAGTACTTAAATTGTACTTTGTTATTAGGAAGACAGAAGGTTTCTAATTAATTTTATAAAACACAAAAACTCTGTTACCAATAAATGTAAGGCACACAAAAGCCAAGGCAGCCCCAGGTGCCAGTTTTGTCGCTCACCATCAATGCAAAATTCTAGAACTTTAATGAACTGCATTGTCAACATTTTAAAAATAGCAGGAAACATTCCTTGACAACTAAATGAGGTTTCCTTCATCCATGCTAAATGGTTTAACAGCAATATTAAATATGGTACCTATGAATCAAATGAGAAGGAAAGGTCATGTGATTTCACCTAGTTCCCAAAAGAGCATTCAATAATATTCTCCAAATGTATTTTCAAGTAAGTAAGGTATTAAATGACATTTTGACATTTTCATGCTCCTAATAAATTACAAACAGATGATCATCTTTTCAACTTTTTACATCCTGAGCCATGCTTAATTATTGAATATGAGTAGCACCTTATTATAAGCAAAAGCTTAATGTTGTGTCTGTCATTAACTAAAATTATTCTTAAATTCTAATTAGAGGCTTCGATATAGGAATTATAAAAATAAAAACAGAGAATAAGTCACTTACAATATAATTGATTATCATAGCTGAAAACTATTAGGATCCATTTGACTTGTAACAAAATTAATAATGAAATCAATATATTTCCTTCATAAAACAACAGCAATAAAAATAATAATAAACAATGTCTTCTGTATATCAACATAATAAAGAATAAAATAGCTACTAAAATAATTTTAATTATACAAGGTGAGGGCACTAAGAATAAAATATTAGCATTCTCCTAAGACTTAAAAGTAAACAGAAGAACAATAATACTATGTTCTCCTATAGAGATACTATTTTTTAATTATTTTTTATTTTTTTTAATATTAGTTACAGTTTATTAACATTGTATCCCAGCTGTAGCCCCCTCCTTCATTCCCTCCAAATTCCACCCTCCCTCTTCCCTGCCCCTTTCCAAGTCCACTGATAGGAGAGGTCCTCTCCCCTTCCATCTGACCCTAGCTTATCAGGTATCCAGATCATTTATTCTATAATGTGATAATGTATTTAATGTTTGTTGCCTATTATTCAACAAAGTTTTACTTTTAAAAAATGAAGTATTATTCTAAAGTTTATATGAGAAAGCAAAATGAAAGAGTTCTCAGGAAATTTCTGAAAAATAAAATCAAATAATGATAAAGCATGTTTTCCAAGTAGTAAAATCATAGTTAAAAGATTTTTAGCATTAAAAGCCACACAACCAGATCAGAGTACAGAGAAGAGAATTCAAAAATATCTAAACGAAGTGTAGCAGATTTGTGGTGAATGGGTACCTTCAGCCTCGGGGACAATACTGGCTTGTACTGACTGTCAACGTTCCGGATCTAGGATCCTTATGGCTATGTCTGTGAAGTAAGTCCTAGATTCGGCCATCTGAGGTAGAAAGACCCAGTATGAGTCCCTAGGCCAGGGTCCCACATTGAATATTAACAGGGAATCCAGATGAGCTTAAACACCTATCCCTGACCAAAACTGCAATGTGACCAGTCTTTCATCAACCTTCTGCCACCGTGCTTTTCTTTATGACAGGCAATAATCCTGAACAGTCAGTCAGATAAAACCTTTCCTGCTGCTTTATGATCACTACCCCCTGACTGGACTGCCCTACTGGGCCACAGGGGAAGAAAGTGAACTGAGTCATCATGTGGGCTCAATCCTCACCTGAGTTCACTGGGGTGTCTGAATAGGGGGGGCTCCCCTATTTTGAGGAAATAGGGGGAGGGAGGATGGAGGAACGTGGTTGGGACTGGGAGGATAGGAGAAAGAAACTTATGACCAAGATGTAAATTGCATTAATTAATAAAAGAAAAAAAGAAGAAGAAAAAAACAATCTTCCTTAAGTTGCTTTTGTCAGGCATTTGAGGAGAGCAATGCAAAAGTGAGTAATACAGAGAAAATAATTTTATCATCTTATTATTAGATTATAAAACTGTACATCTGATTTAATAAATGCTGTTGATATGAATGACAGAATATTAGAGAGAAAAGTCACTGATCCTATTTGACCTGGTATTCTTCTTCTGATAAACTTTAATTCTAAATGCTTAATTATTTTTTATCTTATTTGGTGTATATGAGTGCTTTGTCTACGTGTATGTCTGTGCACTGCTAACATGCCGGAAGAGACCAAAAGAGGGCATTGAAGCCCTTGGGACTAGAGTCTAAGCAGTATGAGCCACCAGGTTGGGGCTGGGAACCAAACCTGGCTCATTGGAAGAGAAGAGCAGCCAGTGTTCTCATCTGCTGAGCCACCTCTCCAGCGCCAATAAATGTTTTACAAAGAAAAGGTAAAATATAAACCTAAAAAGAATTACTTCTAGAAAATGAGTTAATATGCTTTGGTTTTTTCTTCTACTGAGTACAGTGAGAGCCTTCTCCATCACCTACAAGTCAAACATAAGAAAAGTATAATTTTGAAGACACAGAAGCTGGAGAGCAGAGACAGGTAACACCACTCTAGACCTGAGTTTGCTCGCTGTCTCTTCTGTGCCTTCGAGAGCCCTGACATGAAACATCAAAGACCACACCTGATGATCTGAAAATACCAGTTGGTGAAGATGTTTTTAAAGTCCCATTGAAAGATTGCTCTGGCCAAAGACAAAGAGTAATGCAGCCTGGCAAAACAAAAACTTTCAGCGAGAACTCTGAATGTACTCTGCTCCATTTAAATACAACTGAAAACCTGTGGCCCAATCCCACCTGCGTCAGCAAAGACCAGATGGAGGACACAGACTTCCACCTTCTCAGAGCCCAAACAAGTCACTCTACCTCAACGAGTTCAGTGCAGGCAGATGGGAAACCCATCTTCTATGCACAGCTGGAAAGAACAAGCCTCACTCCCATTCTCAAGAGGGTGGAATTAGAGGAGGGGAGTCTAAAGGGGCCATCGGGTAACTCAACTATTGCCTTGAAGTAACAAGAATGCTTTACAGAGATATTAGATTTATTTGAGACTCATTTCAAGCCCTCATAATTTGGTTTCAGGAGCAACTGACGAAACAATAAAAGTCTCTCCAAGTCAGAGTCCTCTCTCTTGACTAGTTCCTTTAGGTGTACAGATTTTCTTAGGTTTATCCTATATTATATGTCTATATGAATGAGTATATACCATGTGTGTCTTTCTGCTTCTGGGACAGCTCATTTAGAATGCTCAATTCTCATCCTGAAAGGCAAAGAGGATGGACATCAGAAGAAGAAGAAAACAGGAAACAAGTTAGGAATCTGCCACAGAGGGCCTCTGAAAGGCTCTGCCCTGCAGATTATCAAAGCAGATGTTGAGACTTATGGCCAACTGTTGGGCAGAGTGCATGGAATCTTATGAAAGAAGTGGGAAATAGTAAGATCTGGAGAGAACAGGAACCCCACAAGGAGAGCAACAGAACCAGAAAATTTGAACACGAGTCTTTCCAGAGACTCATACTCCAACCAAGTACCCTGCATGTACATGGAGATAACCTAGAACACCTGCACAGATGTAATCCATGGCAGTTCAGTGACCAAGTGGGTTCCATAGTAATGGGAAGAGAGACTGCCTCTGATATAAACTGATGGCCTGCTCTTTGATCACCTTCCCTTCAGGGGGGAGCAGCCTTACCAGGCCACAGAAGATGACAATGCAGCCATTCCTGATGTGATCTGATAGATTAGGATCAGAAGGAAGGAGAGGAGGACCTCCCCTATCACTGGACTTGGGGAGGGGCATGCATGAAGAAGGGGGAGGGAAGGTGAGATTAGGAGGGGAGGAGGGAGGGGTTTATGGGGGGATACAAAGTGAATAAAGTGTAATTAATAAAAGTTTTTTAAAAAAAAGTTCCTCCAAAAAACAAAATAGAGAAAGAAGCAAAGCCAAATGGCAATTTAAAGTGAGAACATAATAAACATCTAGCAGGAGGACCTGACAGAGAGGATGATGGAGGTTGTGCATTGGGATCAGAATTATTGCATCCAGTAAAGGAGGAAGGATGCTCATGCGGGGAAAATATGGATCTGGGGGAACCTGTGAGTCTGTATAAAGGATGATCTTAGGTTTATGTCATAAGTGTAAGTCCTTAATGGAGAAGAAAAATGTTCTCTAAGGTTCTAAAAATTTACCCCAATTTAGCAAAAACCATGTCTGTGCAGTCAAAAAGCTAATGGAACCATAAACAAAATTAACACATGAAGATCCATGTGGCCAGCTTTTGAAATCAGAGTGCAGCAGCGGCTCTGAGGGCTTGTTCTGCTCTCATGCTTTTGACCGTAGGCCTGGAAAGCCGAACCCGCTGCTTGGGCATCTTCCAATTGCACCAGTCTCAGGGGAAATAAGATTATTTTTCTTTTGAAGGCTTCATTTCAGGATTGAAATTACTTCTTCCCCCCACCCCCCGGAAAAATTCTAAGTAAACTTTCTCTTATATTTCACTGGGTCAGATTTGGTTCTCTGCCCAGAGAATACCTTGGAGTTCTCAGCTTTCACTGGTATTTTCTAACCCAGTCTTTATAGCAAAAATGAGAAAAACCTTGATTAGATTTAAAAAAAAAAATTAAATTATTTTTTGCAGCTCTGCTGAAATAAACCCCTTTCAGTTTTGTTTTTGTTTGTTTGGGGAAATCAAGTAGTGTGTCAGTTAAATATCAAGTTCACCACTGAGATAATCAACGGGTGAGCATCTTGGGAACAAAGTTGGTGTCCCTTCCTCTGTTGCTCTCCCAAACTGAAGATCATGTGTTTAGCCTTTTCCTATCGAGCTGACTTTTCTATACGGACCACCTCTACTTTAGTTTTCTCATGAAGTACCCAACATGATTCCTACTTGAGGATGAGGTTCTAGTCTTTGTCTGGCACTCTTGCTTCTCCTTTTCTGGGTAGCAGTTTCAATATACAACAAATAACAACTGTTTGCATTAAGAGTCATGTGTCATAGGATGGTGAAATATTTTCATTTGTAAAGTGCTTGCTGAGGGAGCATGGGGACCTGAGTTTCATACCCAAAAATTACTAATGCACACTTGCATACCCACACACAAAGATAAATAAACATTTTTTTAAATAATACGCCACTCATCATCCCCCTCCGCATTTTATTTCCAAAAGAAAACACATAGATAATATATAAATGGCACAATGTAGATCCATATTAGAGTAACTTTAAATTTGTGTCTATTTTCACTATGCCTTTAAGATTCTTAACCACCAAAGCAACTCTAGCCCATTTGTAAATATGTCACAAAAATGCTTTTACAATTGAGAACCTCCTTTTAATTCTTCTTAGACACAGCAACGAAATAGATGTGTTGCTGGAAGGATGACACCGTCACATGTAGAAACAGAGCAGGAGACAGACCTTCTGGTTCTTATTTATGACGGTGGCCAGTGATCACAATCAAGTGGTCCCACACGTGGCCTTCTGGAGCCATGTAATTATTCAATGAGAAGAGAACTTTATGTCTTCTTTATTCAAGTGCCTGGAGCCTGAGATAACTGAAAACTCTCCTGAGATTGATCATACTTATGACTTGAAGGAACCAGTACAGTTTGGGGTCCTCTAAGAATAAGAAGCATCTCTGTGAAGGCATCAGTTAATACCAGGATAGCAGGGGTCTGGTCTCATGGGGCCAGTTCTGAGATACTTCTGCTGTTGGATCAGTTGCTTCCTTTGAGTATCTTTCTCATTGTAGGCATGGCACTTTCAGCAACAAATCTTTAGCACTTTCTAGGAGTGACAGTTATCCAATGGAGCACTAAAACTGCCTCTAATTCACCCAGAGCCTTGAAGAGCTGTGTGCCTGCCTCAGCAAAATGTATCTGTGCCTGCAATAGTAAAAAGCAAGAGAAATACTTTGTTGCTTTTGTTGTTTGTTTGTTTTTGCTTATTAAAGAAGACCTCTACTTTTGCTAGAAAGGCCTATATAATAAAAGTACCTAATTACTAAATGTGATCCAAAACTACTCTATGGTTTTTTTATAATGTACATAGAAAAACAACACAGAGATATGTATTCCAAAAACACAGCATACAGACACCAAGCAAAAAGTCTAAATTTCTCTGCCCAGTCTAAAATTGGATTCAGATGTATCTTGAACAACAGATTCTAATGAAACCCAGGGAGATATTTAAGGTAGATTTGTAGCAAGTTGTGGAAATCTTTGCTAAAATGTTTAATCTAGATTCAGAGTGACAAATGATCTATCTACATTTCCCTTAGCCACTCATAATGTGTCTAGAAGAAAATACAGCTTCTATAATAATCATGGTGCTACAATTGATAGCTGAAAAGGCTCATAACTTCAGTAAATGTTACACATTATAGAAAAAGCCCATAGCTTCTGATTACCTTAAGAGTGTTCCAGGGAGTCAGACAACAGTTATTTATAGAACACTCTTACTGTATGCTGACAACATTCCTGTCACTGAAGGTAACAAATAAACAAAATACTGAATATATCCATCCCTAAGAAACTTGTATCCTCATAAATGTGTGGACAGGGGAGTTAATGCACCTAGAAAATAATAAAGTTCATCACTTCAGATATTAACAAGAGTTATGCTTCACATACGAAAATTTGATACAGCAGAGTGGTCAATGAAAGCCGCTCAGTGAGTTGACATCTGAGGCAAGAGTGTTAATTATGGCAGCAGGAGCTGTGAGGATAAATATCTATCAGAGCCTAAGTTTAAACCATGTTTCCCATTTCAAAACATAGAGAAAGCAATGACAATCCTATGGTAATGTTTCTGCATACATTCTTTTGTTTTGCACTCTAAATGTCTCATTTTTCCAATTCTCATTTTTATTTCTTAATTTTAATGTCAGTCAGTATTATTCATAGACTAAGAAGTTTGATTATATATGTGATTTGATATCATTGCTCCAATATCATCATATACAAATAAGGAGGTACCCATTCAATAAAGTTTTTATTAGTGTCTATCTATTCATATCAAACTCTAGAGTTTACAGTGGCAAACAGTTTAAAGCTGAAAAGAAATGCATAAGGCTGGGAAGGTAAATCATTCAGGACAAAAGGATACAAAACAGAGGAAGAGGAGCCAATGGCTGTAGCTCTCATGAGGAAGGGAGGCCAGCCAGTCTTCTCTACAAATGTAAACACTGAAGAGGACCTAGAACAGTGAGAGAACAAAGTCCAGAGCTGTGAGAGCATTCTAAAGAACACTTCAAACAGCTGGCACAATAACCATAGGGCTGCATTAAGGCTTCCTATGTTGGAGAAAGAAAGAACGCTTTCTAGAAAAAAAAATTAGCCAAATGGTAGAAGGCGAAGTGAAGCCTAGGAAAAAGCCAGGTCCAGTAGAGCCATGAATTAGTTACCTACCCTCGAATAACAAATGGCTCCAAGATTCAATGGCTTTGAAATATTATGTCGCAGTGGTGTGGGTCATGAATCCCGGTGCAAATGGACTGAGTTACCTACTTCAGGAGCTCTCCAGCCACAGACCATCTGTCTATACTCATAATGTTTCACTCCCACCCCCTCCTTTATTCTGCAGTCAAGTTAATATAGTTAAAGATGTCATCATCCAGAATCAACTTTTCAGAGAACCCACTTCTAGGCACCTTTCCCTAGTGGTTGCTGAGATCCCAGTTCTGTTTCTGAGTTCTTAGCATGGAAGGCCAAGGGCTGCCTTCAATTTCTTGTCTTCAGCATGGGAACTTGCTTCACTAAATCAAGCGAATTGCAAAGTGTCTTCTAACAAAATAAAACTGGTAGGCACTTAGAACCTGGACTTGGAATGATTTCACATCAGTTCTGCATTATGCTAGTTGCTAGAACAAATGGCAGCTCAAGAGGTACAAAAGAAAATGAGGGCTGCACATGAGTAAAAGAGATAGGGACCAAAGTTGTCATTGGAAATCTAAGAAGCAGCATAGGAGCTAGGGAAGAGACTGGAATTTTATTTTCAGGGAGAACAGTGGGGCCTTATGAGGTTTCTTTGGTTGTGGAACAGTTATGTCTTTAGTGCAAAAAGGAGTGTCCAAGACCACTGTGAAAGTAGGTAAATACCAAGAACCGAGTTCACGCACTTGTTCATGTCAGGCACTCAGAAACTGTTTTTGCTAAAAAGCACCAGTTTTTCATTTTAAGGTGACTGGAGGCAGGACAAAGCCCTGACATGTCTGCCTCTGTTTCTCTCATTCTCCTGAACTTTAGGCTTGACTCTTACTTTATCTTACATGCAGGCATTTTAACCATTCAAGGAATGTCTTGTCTACTCACTTTTGATGCTTCTATCTTATCAGTCTCCAAAACTAAAGGCACAAAGATAAGAATAACTGAGATATCTTCCTTTGTTTTGTTTGAGATCTTCAAGAGGCACCAGGAAGTTTCCAGTCATCACCCTAAATCTGAAGTCACCTGGAATTCCAGGAGCAGCAGAGGTTGGCAGACACTGTTCCCCAGGCAGAATAGTCACCTCACCAGACCAGGCTTGTCCCCTCTGGCAATAAGGCTTTCTAAATGCTTTGTGGAATCAGAACTGAAGCAACGATCAACCAGTCTTCAATTTGACCAAGATTGCTGCATCTATGTCTCTCTTGTCCTTAGTCCAGTCCTTTCTCTGTTTAAACCCAGAGTTCATATTAGTATCTGGAGCTCAGATTTCAAATCAGGGCTTACTACATCTGTATTTCCCAATGTGCTCACATTGATTAAGATCTCTTATCTCTGCTCTCTGGCTGCTACTCATCACTTTAATTGGAAAACAGGGACAAGTAGCTAAGCCTAGTGAATTGAAACTGAGAGAGCTGAGCCTTCTTTCTTTGACTCCAGCACTGGAGATAGAGCTATAGAAAACACTTTTCTTAAATTGCAATATGAAGTCTAAGCACTAAACTATGTGGCTATGTGGGGAAAGTGAGACATAAAAAGTAACTGTCATAACTTCTTACAAGAAATGTAATACTATCTTTTTAAGTGTAAGGACTAGTTTTTCATCTTCATCAGTTGACAGAACAACCTTCACCATTCTTTTGTAGGAAAAAAAGGTAAATATTTTCAATTTTTGAAATTTAAAAATTGCTGTGCAGAAGTTTGAGATATACAGACTTTGCATCTGGTTAATTTCTATTAGTGATCTTTTTTACTTGCAGATTATTTATAAAAATGTCTTAATTTAAACATGGCATTAAAGAAAGAAGAGAAATTGGTTTGAAGTCTATACGAAGAGTGACTGTGCATCGGTGCATGCTTACATTTGAACTTTTGATGGTAAATCACAGTCTTCCCAGTCACAGGTGACCTTCCAAGGCATGTTTGCCTTACAAGCCCTCCCTCTTATAAAACCAGGAGCCCAACAGACAAACAGACCCAGGCAATGCACGTATCTATGATCACTTGATTCATTCAAAGGTATTTACCATCTAAACATAAATTTTTGTACAGACAAAAAAAAAATAAATGATAAAAACCTAGATAGGTCATGGTAGATGGTCAACAATAGAGTTTTCCTTCTTGGGTTTTAATAATCAATCCAAATTCCTTCATGAGTAAAGCAACTGATGTCATCTTTGCCCTGAGCAAAATAACGCAATGTCACGTTGCTTCGTGTCCCTTCAGTTCTTTTATCTCTTCCACCCACTCCCTGAACACAAGGTTCTTTTTGCATGAGTATCTCTTGTTGGGAAGAACTCAGATATTCAAGAACAACACATACAGAAAGAGATTACCAGACTTAGCCTTCGTTCCTTCTTGATGCTATGACCAGAGAGGTAACACTGCAGTTAGCTAAAATCATAGCATCTGCATGCCATAAGAATTGCGTATACCTGTCTGCCTGTGTCAGTTCCTGAATCTAGTCTTTCAAAAGTCAGTGAATCCAGTGAAATAAAATACACATCCCCAAAATAATAATGGATATATAGATGGCAATGGGAAAGGGAGGCTGCAGCAAGTACAGCAACCTCAAGTTCAGCCTTAAAGGGCCTTTGATGAGGAACAAATAATCATCAGTAACTCTCAGATATATGTATACAAACACACACAAACACACACACATTTAGTTTCAGAATGCTGCTATGGGCAAATATCTTAAAATACAGACAGATCAAGTGACATTCTAAACTAACAGGAATATTCTGAATAGCAGAGACCTCCCACCTACCACGCCATGTGCACAAGTTACTCGCTGAGATGCAGAACTATCATAAATGGGTCAATTTAAAGACATCAGGTTGCATCAGTGGCTGCCACGCCAATATTCCAAACATGACAAAAATCCTTGTTTGCGAACTGAGTTTCTCCCAGGTAGCTTTTACCTCTCTAACACATCCAACCCTTTCATCCGGGGGTCAGACCACATTACACTCTTGGTCTACAGCTTCAGCTTCTGCTCAGAGTCTCATGTGATAAGGTGAGGGTCCCAGCACTAGGTCTCAGCAACTTGTGCCTATATGCCAAAAAGACAGATCAGAATGGCTGGACAGTCAGGGTCTTGGTGTATTTCTCATGCTGTCAGCAATCATATCTCTCAGAACTATCACAGCCCACATCACACACAGCATCCAGACCAGGGTGACTGGGCCCAAAGCTCAGCTGGGAATGAGAAAAAATGGATGTGTATGTACAGAACATTGTCATCACCAGAAGTCTCAGTTTTCTCAAACTGGTTGGACTAAAGAAGAATAGTAGCTGCTGAGACCATTTCTACCAAAGATTCCGGAGGCCCTCCACCGACATGCTGTGAGAAGCCCCAGGGAAGTCCGCATGACTTTTTCTTCATGTTGATTTCTAGTGAGTTTGATCTGTTCCTTATCTTGCAGAGCTGTGCTATCACGGACGTTGTCCGGCTTGCAGCACTTCCCTCACAGCCCCTCGAGATCTACGTCTGCTTCCATGGACTCCGCGCAGCACGTATGGATGAGAACTTTGAAATTATGTTTTTCAGACCAGCTTTCTCTTCATCTTTCCTTGGACATGAGCACTAGGTCTACCATGTTCAACAAGCCCCATGTTTTCCTGTACGTTAGGGGTACATAATTCAAAATGTACCCCTATCATGCTAATACATCAAAATGGAGAGGTGAAGGGCTTTGGAATGTGCTCATTATAAACAAAATAATAAGTGACTGAGGTGATGTAATCGATAAATATTCTAATTGATTGTTACAAAATAGATACAAGTAACTGAACATCATTTGTCTTATAGATATGGACATATATTGTTTATTATAAACAACAGTTTTAAAACAGTAAGATAAGTAAATAAGTAAATTTAGTGAAAGTTTAGTATTGTTTTTAATCAGGGAGATGGGATTGGAGACATAGGTTAGGCAGTTAAGAACGCTTCCTTGTAGAGTACTAACGTTCAGTTCTCAGCATTCATATCAGAAACCTCACAAGTATGACTCTGTAATTCTAGGAGATTCAACACCCTCTTCAGACCTCTGTGGTCACTCACACATGTGGATGTGTGACTAGACACACACGCACACACATAGGCATACACAAACATATTAATAAAAAACAAATAAATTATTTTAAAAATCAGAGAAATAAGAGAGTGTGGAAGATATGGGAAATCGGAAAATAGTACAAACACATATAAAATTATCCAAGAAAAGAACTGATAAAAATTATTTTTAAAAAATCAGTTTTTGTGTTGACTTTGCAGATACCTCTTGGTGTATTCAGTGAAGTTCCCTAGCTGATCACATCAAGCTGCAGTACCTCTTGTTCCTCCCCATGCCGTCTCAATCTCTTTGATCACTCAACCTTGCTATTTGTCTTTCTTTTACTTTCTGGTCTTCTCAGCTTCGCTTCAGCTTCCCTCCCCTGATTCAGCCTTCTGGGTTGCTGACCTGCTGTCCTTATTTGTCTTGTGTCTTCCCTCCTGATCTTGGCATTTTCATAATCATCTCAACTCTCAGGTCCTCTCATCTCCCAACATGCTTTCCTAGAGTCAGATTTCTGTCTAAATAACTGTTCACCTTCCACATGGTCCCCCAAAGTCTTTAGCATTCAGCCACCTTCCATCGCATCTTCACATTTCTCTGTGCTTTGTAACCATGTAAATGGAAGGCTCTTCCAAAACGATTTTAAAAACTAAGTCTTACTACATTATGTACAAGGTTTGGCCAAGAAAAATTAGACAAACAGCCTAGTCACCAAATATATAAGGAAATTATTTTGTGAATTTTCAAAATACAAAATAAATAAGTATACTGCCACCAGTCACTTTACTTATAAGGAATTTTTTAAATGGTGATGTATTTTTAAATCTTTGCATGTTTTCCCAAAAAGAATGCAAATTTAATAAGCCTAATTACCTATACAAAAAAGTTTGTTCAATAATTTCCTTGTACATCAAGGAAATGCTTTATGAATTTCATATTTTTATTTTTTTTAGAAAAATAAAGCACCTCAATTCTCTCTTTCAAAATCCACTTCTTTACTTTATTCGTTTTTATTTGTGTAACAATCCAAAAGCATATTTCATCTTAGTAAGTTTTCGAATCACTTCAGAAAAATGTCATATATTGGGTTTCTTTGTGCATTGTTCAAAGGCCGCTCTAGAGCTTGGAAGAAGACAAAAGGCATCCAGTGAACACTGCAATCCCTCAAGGGGAAAGCTTTAACGTCTAGCAGCCATTAGGAGAGGCTGAAGATGCATTACCTCAGGCTGCAATTACTCTGTGAATCTCAGTTTGACTGCAGTATCACCTCTCAGGGGGTCACATTTCTTTTGCAGGGAGCTAAGCCCTCGTTCTGACTACTAAGGATGCTAAGGGCAATCCCAGATCATCAAAGTTCCTCTTCTCTTCTGAGTAAATAAAATCACCTTTAAAAGCAGGCAGTTTGAAATTCACAAAAACAACAACCTGCGGGGTCCAAGTAAATCAGTCACAAGTGAAACACTAATTATGGCCACACAGTGAAGAGAGCTCACATTTACAAAGTCACATATTTAAAGCATTGCTTCTGTGTGGCACTGAAATAATCATAGAATGAATATGTCTGTAGCTTCTCAAACTTTGAGATTTCTGAATCAATAAAGGGATGTCTTTCTGCAGCAATTATTAGTTATTATATTTGACTCATGAAAATAACATCCCCAAAGCCTCAATGTCTTTTTCAGTTGAGGAAATTTGTGCTGAATTTGTGTTTCCGGATTTTCTGTTTTTACCTGTGGTTGTTATCTGCTTAAAAAAAAAAAAAAAAAAAAAAAGTTCTCATTAGAGTTATCTTGGTGTGATAAAGCACAGTTTGAGGGTTAAAATTAAAAATTTGCCCCAAACTCAATTAAAAGGATGGGAATTATTCCTTAAATAATACATGTCTGTGTTCCATAGACTCAGCATAGTTTTCTGAAATTCTCAAAACCTATGATCAGCCCTAGAGAGGATAAATGCTGTCTTGTGCACATTTTCAAATATATGTAGAATTAGCAAAATAGAGATCCTTTAAAGAGTTTGACAAGGGACAGATATGAAAAATAAATAAGGAGAGAGAAATGTTAAGAGATAGTTTCCTGGGTCCAAGCATCTCCAGAACAAGTTCCATATTGTTGGCAGGGTCAAAACCGAGTTCATGTTCCCAGGCCCTAGAACCCAACTCCTAACCTGCTTCTTCAGATGTTTCATGTTTGTCTGTTAACCAGTAAAGGATGAAAAGAGGGAAGTTGCTGTTATCCCATGATCTAAACTAAGGCAAACATGTCATAAATGTGTTGCCTGTCTTGACTTAATTAACTGCATACACCTCGTCCACCCCCTCTATTCCCCTTTCATCCTAAATTCCATGTCAGAGTCCAAGAGGCGACCTGACACAAAAAGCTGAATTGAGGGTCCTGAAATAAGATGACCTGGAAAGGCCCAGTCACCCATGTTCACTTCCTTGCTCAAACCCTGTGTCAAAATATGATTGGTCAATCTTGTTCCCCCTCACTTTGTGTTCTTATCCTTTTAAAATGTTGTACAATCTCCCTTCAGGACCACAGTTCAAATCCTAAACTGTCCACTTTCCTGTGTGTGCAGAAAATAAAACTTGCATTTTAAGCTTATGTCTCTGAAGTGAGCTTACTTGGCTTCCACTCTGAACCCAGTTGAAGGAAGGAGAGAGAGAGAGAAAAATAGCACACAGAAAACCTGTATTACATATGCTATGTACCCAACCATATTGTATCCACAGTCTCAGACATTATATGAGCATTTGTGTCAAGCACAGTTTTTTTTTATATCTTTCTATGAATATACAGGTACACTAACTAGCAAACATAGGATATCAGATAAATTACTTTGTTTTTAAATGCTCTTCTGCAGCTGAAAGAGTGTCTCAGTAGTTAAGAGTGCTTGCTGTTCTTGCAGAGGATGTGAATGGTTCCTATCAGTCATATCAGGTGGCCTGCAACTACCTGTAACTCCAGCTTTATGGAGTTACACCTTCTTTTGGTCTATATAGACAGGCATTCAAATGGTATATACTCACACATACACATAGATAAAAATACATCTTTAATTTTTGTTTACTCTAGTTCATCTCTTGTAACAAAGGTAAAGTCATTTTTATTAAAAATAACTAAACAGTTCTCAAAATTATATTATTACAAATCATCTTTTTTTTCAAAGATGATCCCACCAACAGACACATAGGCAGATTTTTCCCTTGTCCTCAGTTTTTGCAGATCATCTGGACCATCACATGTTCTCCTAGCACCGTGGAGCCAAAATCACGTAAGTCAATAAAGACAGTGTTTTCCTAGTTCACCTAGTTCAGGTGACCAGCATCTTTGATCCAGTTCCTCCATGGTCGTGCTAACTGTTTTCCCTGAGAATCCATTTTCATACAAGGTGTGAACTTCAAATTCTATAACATGCTATGGAGCATTTCAAGATTTATCTACTACCCTCAAAGGACAGCCTTATGTACGTTGTTTTGTAATCCACTCCCCCAAGAAAACTGCAGTCTTTTTTAGTTCATTCCATACACCTGTCAGTTTGAAGACGTGTTGCAGCATGAGTCGCTCCTCAAATTTCTTTCCTTTTTCTCCTCTTCTCTTCCCTTCTCTCCTTCTCCCCTCCTTTTCCCTCTCTCCCCTACATTCCTTCCCCTCTCTTCCTCTCTCTGAGACAGTTTCATGCAACCTAGTCTAGCCTCAAATTCACTAATTAGCCAAGATATCCTTGAACTTACCGTCTTCCTGTCTCCACCCCTGAGTACTGGGATTATGGATCTGCACACATGTATGTGTTTTGAAAGATTGAACCCAGGGCTTTGTCCATGCTAAGGAAGATGTTGTCAACTGAGCCACATGCCAAGCCCTTCTCCCCTCACTTCCTGCCTTATGCATCTGTAAGTTTCAGCATGTTTTCATTCTGTCCTCATGCTTTTCTATACTCTATCACACACCAGAGTACATGTACTTAACAATGGATGAGAAAGGTATTTTCTTATATCATAAAGCTTAACATTTTCATTTCTATGCTGGAATAGAGCCACATCAACCTTGGATCACCATTGCATAACAGTGCCCAACTTCAGATTTGCATAATTAATGTCTGTTGGTACTTGGATATGTTGTTGGATAAAGGAATGACTGAATAGTTAGCTTTAAATCTGTGCAAAATTAAGATGGCTAAATGGGAGAAAAGATAAAGACTGGGAATTAAGGACCTTCCTTTCATCAACACATCACATTACTAACTTTGCTCATAATAATTTGATACAGGACAGGATAAAAAAAATGTTTGAAACTGAAGTCATCTAGCCATGCTTCATAGAAGACAGTTTAAAACATCCAAATCTGCATTCACTTAGTTGTGAAAAACATAAGACAAGCCCCTCGAAGATGCAAGATGAAACTTAATTATGTTCTCCCTTAAAGAGCTCCTGGTACTGGGAGCAGGTTACTATATAATGACACATTTTGATGGGGAAAAATATACAGCCAATAATAGATTTTGTTGCAATTTTCATAGTTGTCCAATTTCATCTTCTCCCCCAGCCACGTGTCTCTGTTACCTTTTAAAAATTTATTTTTATAATCACCCTTAAAGATTGGGAAAGAACCTTCACCAACCCTATATCTGACAGAGGGCTAATATCCAGAATACATAAAGAACTAAAGAAGTTAAAAAGCAATAAATCAAATAATCCAATCAAAAAACGGGGAACAGAGCTAAACAGAGAAATCTCAATAGAGAAATATCGAATGACAGAGAAACACTTAAAGAAATGCTCAGTGTCCTTAGACATCAGAGATATGCAAATCAAAATAACCCTGAGATTTCACCTTACACCCACCAGAATGGCTAAGATCAAAAACTCAAGTGACAACACGTGCTGGAGACAATGTGGAGAAAAAGGAACCCTCCTCCACTGCTGGTGGGAATGTAAACTTGTACAACCACTTTGGAAATCAATCTGGTGCTTTCTCAGACAATTAGGAATAGTGTTACCTCAAGACCCAGCTATACCCCTCCTAGGCATATATCCAAACTATGCTCAAGAATACAACAAGGACATTTGCTCAACCATGTTCATAGCAGCATTATTTGTAATAGCCAGAAGCTGGAAACAACCCAGATGCCCCTCAGTTGAGAAATGGATACAGAAACTGTGGTACATTTACACAATGGAATACTACTCAGCAATTAAAAACAAGAAAATCATGAAATTTGCAGGCAAACTGTGGGATCTAGAAAAGATCATTCTGAGTGAGATATCCCAGAAGCAGAAAGACACACAGGGTATATACTCACTTATAAGTGGATATTAGACATATAATATAGGATAAACATGCTAAAATCTGTACGCCTAGAGAAACTAATCAAGAAGGAGGAGTCTGGGTAAGATGCTCAATCCTCATTCAGAAAGGCAAAGAAGATGGACATCAGAAAAGGGAGAAACCAGGGAACAGGACAGGAGCCTACCACAGAGGGCCTCTGAAAGATTCTATCTTGCAGGGTATTGAGGCAGATGCTGAGACCTATAGTCACTCTGTCTTCCAATTTCTCCCTGTGCCCACTTCTGTTTTCTTAACTCTCTCCATTAATTTACACACAAACACCCCACCTCTGTCCCTTGAGGGCCCCAGTAGGTTCTGTTGTGTATACCAGTGTACATATTTTAATATCACACGCGTCAAAAGGGTCTCATGATGAAAGCTGCTGTTTCAAACTACAGCTGAACACCAGCAAATAGAAAAGATGAGCATGTATGATGGTGGTACAGCACAGGACTGCCTCAACTATTAGACTATAGTGTTTAAATGCAATTTTATATAAATAAAAATATATATTAGCTTCAGTAAAAATTGTTTTATAGTTTTAAATATAAAGAGATCTGTATTTTGGAAGTATGTGTTACTGAAATGAGCATTCATACATTAAGTTTCCAAGGCTCACAAGAGACAGAAAATTCTAGCATGAATAGCAAACTGTGCTAACAGTATTTAGTTGTTTGCATGATCGGTAGAGTCTCTAGAAGACTAGAGTGAATGGGAATTGACTATAGGAATGAAAAATAACTCAGTTAACCTTAATAATCATTAAAGAATGAAAGTGACTTTAATTTCTTAATAAGGGCATGCTTAATGACACCTTATAAGCTGGTTCTTGCCTTACACAATTATATAGATAGCTCTGGATACAGACAATGCTTGGTGTGGTCAAGCAGTTTCCATTCTCTGATGAACAGTACCTAATATGTGCAGTCCCTTCAGTGAAATAGGATTTTAATTTTAAGGCCGGAAAAGACAAAAGTAGAAACTGCTCTCTTAAAATTCCGTCAAATTAGCCAGAAAGATTGCTCAATGACCTTGGGCCAAAAACTAATTAATTCCATTGTATTGACACAGTTCCTAACACACAAAACAAGGAGAGGACCAGTGACCTAAAACTAAGTCATAGATCACTTAATTTTTGCTCACCACCACCGGAAATTGGTCCAAGGAAATGCACTTGAATTTTTGAGGATATGAGAAGTCTTGTTCATGTCAAGGACAACTTTGAAATATTAGTATGCCAAAGTAAACCCAAGATAAACTGAGTAATTTAAAATAGTGTTGCTTATTACTTTTTTCATAGTTGATATAATTTATAAATAAGTTCTTTTAAGTTGTTTCTGACAAGTAAAACAAACTGAAACTTAAGGTTTTCACAAATATCTGAAAAACTCAACTCTGTATAGTGTGAAGTGGAAGTTTCCTAGCAAATTGGTAATTTTAATAAATTTTTTAATGGAAGATTACATTGGAATGTCCATTAATAGTTTTTGTTTTTATACCTTCTAAATATTTTTCTACCTGACTGAAATAAGAAATAACTCACAAATAAAGCCACACTGTGCTACAAATAAACAAGAATCTTGCATTTTATAAGAAGTCAATGTTACTGCCAGTGATGCCACACATCTTTAACACAAATTAGTTTCCATTTCCATTCCAAAATGGAGGCAAGAATAAAAATATGTTTTCTCTTGGGTGTGAGCATAGCCTAGAAGTGTGCCTACCAGGTTTGTCTGTACTGTTGCTTAGATTACAGGGTTTGCTTCAGGATTACAACCTTAAAACCAAAGAAATATGAGTATAAAATTGCAGGAAGCAAGGCTATACACTCTTTGTTTGTTCTTTTGTAACGTAGAATGGTACTCCTTTGATCTTAGCATCTAGATTTTCATATGACCAACCTCTTTCCCTTCAGTGTTATACTTGCATATCTAAGCCTAAATAAAAACGAAAAATATAAATCTTGAGGAGAGGTGTGACTGACTTGATTTGCCAAGCCCAAAATGGAAAGGTTTAATTCTGAGCATCTCAAACTGTCCCTCCAGACTTAGTTGCCAGTGTCTCACATTACAGGGTTCTCTTGCCATTTTTATATACTGGTTGCATTGGACAAAATATCCTTTTTGACATGTTCCATCTCTGTTTTCCTGGATTTTCCAATTTGGGAGTGCAGTGTGTCATTAAATGCTATTGCTCTTCCTGCTTCATCAAAACCTGTCTAGAAGGAGGCACTAAATAACTACGTACATACATAACTAGCGCACATATATTTTGAACAGAGATGTAGTCTAAATCATCCCTTTAGGATTTGAGGATGTGATGAGAAGACAGACCCAAATTTGTCTTTTTAGCACTACCAAGTCACTCACCTTAGCCTAAAAATGACTAACGTCTCAGGTTTCCTTAGACAGAGTTGCCAGTTAGCCACAGTGACTCTCACCCACATCTCTGAGGGAGAGGCAGTAGTGTGTTTCCTCATCTTCCAGTAAGGACATTTAGACATACACATGGGAATTGAAACCTAAAAGGAATGGATGGCTCTCCTGAATGAAGCATCATTTCTAC
The DNA here is from genome assembly GCF_907164565.1 of Psammomys obesus. NCBI lineage: Eukaryota > Metazoa > Chordata > Mammalia > Rodentia > Muridae > Psammomys > Psammomys obesus. The sequence continues at coordinate 11,804,145 of NW_026594428.1, forward strand.
TCCCAGAAAACCATCTTTTATAAGTTCACATTTGAATTCTTCTGGAGACAAAACCTTAAAATGGGTGTCATAAAGGGGCTTCCTAGAAGAAGAGAAAGGGTGTTTATAGAAGACTGGGTAGAGTCACACCCTGAAAGTAAAAGAGAGAGTCACTGACAGCCAACCCAGGCAGGGTAGTGCCTTCACACATGAGTGTCAGCTGAGAAGTCTCCAGGAAAAACTCAGCCATGACATCCACCAAAGACAGTGTCAGAGAAAGAAAAAGAAAGAGAAAAGAAATATTCTGGGACGATTTGTTGCACACAGCAGCAGGTGCTTAAGGAGATCACCACTGAACCTGCTACCTGTGACAGCCCCCATAAGCAAGAAGGGAACCTACCTAAAATGAAAAGTGGGGCACACACAGAGAAGTACTAGAGAATGTTTACACCCAATCTATCTTGCACTGGGAGAAGTTAAAAAGTGAAGATCAGGGAGGGAGTGTGGGGTTGGGGAGGGAATGAGGGAGCGGGATACAGCTGGGACACAGAGTTAACAAAATGTAACTAAAAAGAAAAATAATAAAAAAAAAGTGAAGATCAAGTCTTACAGTTATCCTAGCTTCTCTTAGGATTGGGTGACATCACTGGATGCTCTTCTGACAGGGGTGGAAACGTGTTTTCTTAGTCCTGAAATCTATCACATCAGGCTTCTCTTTCATTTGAAAACCTAAGTTTATGATTTCAAAATCCGAAGTAGAGCCCGAGAAGAGGGCTATAAATCGGTGTTCCAGGAACAATGTCCTCTTCAGAGAACTGCAATGACCTTGACAAACTTCGCTGACTCTACTGCAGGTGTTCTGTCATAGAAGAAGACAAAGCTGTTGTAAATGAACACAGTTCAGTAAAAGCCCAGTTACCTCATCAAGATGCTACAGTTGCCTATGACACATCCTGCTATAGGGATAATAAACCCTACGCATATTGTATGTATATCTATGACCTCAGCGCACATATACAAATTTTTTAATAACTGCGACTTTTACATACAAATCCCCGTAGGTAAAACACTTTAAAGCATCTTATTTTTTAATTTTTTGCTTGTATTTCACTACTTATTAATAAGAAACAACCATGACTCTAGTCTAGAACATTTAATGTTTGATGGCTACAAAACCACCTGTTGGCCTTTAGTCTCTATTTTGCAGGTCACTTTAAACATCTTTAAGAGACTCCTAATCCTTAATTCCTTCCTGGTTAGGCAGTTTTTTAAATTTCCTAAAGAATCATAAATCCTGCTTCTTTTTGCTGAATAATGGCCTGAGAAGGCTTCAAACAAAATGCAGTGTTCACTGTGGAACAGTGGGATCCCTTGCCATGGCATCGCAGTGCCCACGGTCTCCTTTTGCTCCATACCGTGTCCTTCCAGTGGAGACAACAGTAATCAATTCAGCAGCAGAGAAAGAGTGACAGTATTCATTGGCATTTCCTTTCCTAAACAATAGGCAGTTATATTTCTCTCATTTTTTAAACTGCTTGTCCTTACCGCAGACAGGCAAGAAGACATAAGGAAATTTCCTTGAAGTACAGTCATCAATCATTTAAGCTGCAAGCATATATTTTTCTTGGAAGCTGGGGGTGTGGCCTAGTGCGGCTTGAACATCTCCAGACAGTACAGAGTCCAGACTACAACCCCAGTGCAGAGGCAGAGACCGGTTCACCAGAGCAAGCTTCCGGGATGAACTAGCTGAATCTATGCACTCAGAGCCCAAGCAACAGGTCTTGCCTGATTACCTAAGGGAAGAGTAATGGAAGACACTTGACACTCTACACTTACACACAAACACTTGTACATGTACACACACATGCAAAAGAAAACCTGAGGCGTGGTCACCACCCTGAAGGGACCACACTCTCCCTAGTCTTTGTGGCCTTCTGGACCTTCTTTCTCTCCACACTTCAAAGCTTGTGAATATGCTATTGTGTCCTGATGAGACCTGATAGGCTGGGGTCAGAGGGAAGAGGAGGAGGACCCCCCTATCAGTGGACTTGGGGAGGGCATGGGAGGAGATGAGGGAGGAGATGAGGGTGGGGCTGGGAAGGGTTGAGGTGTTGAGGGAGAGCGATACAGCTGTGACACAAAGCGAATAAACTGTAATTTATAAAAAAATAATTTAAAAAAACAACAACAAAAGATATTGTGTTTTTTAACCGACAAGGATAATTTATACTTAGAAAACAGTTTCCTTGTGTAAAAGAAGAAAAACAAACAGTAGAATTTAAAACATAATCCATACCTATAAACCTATGGTTTCCAAACTACATTTTTTGTACTATCAATTTGTCACTTTCATTTCTGAACATGTACTAATTTCTCTCTCTCTACTGTACTTCTGTGTTCATGTTCTACAGCTTACTATTTCCCTTCCTTTGCTCCAGGTCTCATAACCCATCCTTCCTCTTCAATAGTAAGTATTAACTCTGGTCCACAATGATCTCACCCCTACCACCACCATCCCACCTCTTTGAGCCTTTGTGTGTCACAGCAGCTTACTTCAGGTTTGTTCCTGTGTGGCTGAACATGCATACAGAGTAAAGAGAATCCACACTCCCGGTTAAGATAATTACATTATCACTAACACAAAATGAGCCCTTAATAACTCAAGGGTCTCACGAGCCTCGTGAGTCCCACTTTCCATGACTGAATGTTAATGGACCCAGGCTTAAGGGGATCGTGTGTAAATAAGCACAGCTGCTCTAGGTCAGTGAAAATGGTGATTTCCAACTGGAAGAAGCAGCTACAAAACGAGAGTTTGGATAGGGATTAGAGATTGAGATGGGACTAGGGTTTGGTTTGTGATAAGAAAAAGTCATAGGATATGGGATATATTGGTAGAAAAAGGAACTACAGATCCATTTATAAATGTGGTATTGTAGTTTTAAGGTTATTCCTTGCTACTACCATATTCAGCAGTATATATTTGATTATTTTTAATTAACTCACATGACTAGACTGTTTCTATTAACATGAAGTAAAGAGATATTGTACCACCAAGGCCGGGTTTCTTACTTAAAATTTAATTTTATCAGTTTACTTTTCAAATTCAAGGTGTATTTTTTTTAATCATTACAAGTAATTTTTAAACAATCCTTGCTACCAAGCATAATTTCTTTTTGACCTCTGGGTAAAGCTTATTCAGAATACAGCTCCTTTACAAGCTACAGCAGGAAATTCAATTGCATTAAAAATGTGCAGATTTTGAGAGTGCTGTCAGAGGATTTTGTCCACTAAGCCTGAGGATCATATTCAAAGGATGTCTTCAATAGCAGCCTGTTGTCCCAGGCAGGAGTCACTTCTCCTGCCTCCTTTATTTTACTATGAATAAGAAAGGGTCACAGCTTCCTCCAGAAACAGATTTAGAAAGAAAGCATTGTCAAGATTTTTTGAATCAATATGAAATGTGTAAAAATTGGATTATTCACAGATAAAGTGCAAGAGAGGATTAAATTAAAGTACACGTTTCTCTTATAGAGCTACCCATCACAGGTGAAAATTTTTTATTCTTCTGGCAAAAAATTAATCTGATGTGCAAATTCTTATTTTAAAACATAGAGCAACAGCAATAAAAACTGCATGATAATGGCATAGAAACAGAATGGTGGATCAATGGAAGCGAACAGAAGACCCAGAAATAAATCCACACACTTATGGACACCTGATCTTTGACAAAGATGTCAAAACCATACAATGGAAAAAAGATAGCATCTTCAACAAAGTGCTGGTCTAACTGGATGTCTACACGTAGAAAAATGCAAATAGATCCATACTTCTCACCCTGCACAAAACTAAAGTCCAAGTGGATCAAAGACCTCAACATAAAACGAGACACATTAAATCAGTTAGAAGAAAAAGTGGGGAAGACCCTAGAACTCATTGGTACAGGAGACAACTTCCTGAACAAAACAACAACAGCACAGGCTCTAAGAGCAACAATCAATAAATGGGACCTCATGAAATTGAAAAGCTTCTGTAAAGCAAAGGACACCATCATCAAAACAAAACAACTCCCTACAGATTGGGAAAGAATCTTCACCAACCCTATATCTGACAGAGGACTAATATCCAGTATATACAAAGAACTAAAGAAGCTGAAAACCAGCAAACCAAGTAATCCACTTAAAAAATAGGGAACAGAGCTAAACAGAGAAATCTGTAGAGGAATATGGAATAGCAGAGAAACACTTAAAGAAATGCTCAACCTTATTAGCCATCAGAAAACTGCAAATCAAAATGAGATTTCACCTTACACCCATCAGAATGGCGAAGATGAAAAACTCGAGTGACAACACATGCTGGAGAGGTTGTGGAGAAAGGGGAACCCTCCTCCACTGCTGGTGGGAATGTAAACTTGTACAACCACTCTGGAAATCAATCTGGTGCTTTCTCAGACAACTAGGAATAATGCTTCCTCAAGATCCAGCCATACCACTCCTAGGCATATATCCAAAAGAGGCTCAAGTACACAATAAGGACATTAGCTCAACCATGTTTGTAGCAACTTTATTTGTAATAGCCAGAAGCTGGAAACAGCCCAGATGCCCCTCAACTGAAGGATGGATGCAGAAATTGTGGTACATCTACACAATGGAATATTACTCAGCAATGAAAAATAAGGAAATCATGAAATTTGCAGGTAATTGGTGGGACCTGGAAAGGATCATCCTGAGTGAGCTGTCCCAGAAACAAAAGGACACACACAGTACATACTCACTCATATAGACATATAACATAGGATAAACCTACTAAAATCTGTACATCTAAAGAAGCTAAACAAGAGAGAGGACCCTAACTAAAATGCTCAATCCCCATGCTGAAAGGCAAAGAGGATGGACATCAGAAGAAGAAGAAAACAGGAAACAAGCTAGAAACCCACCAAGGAGGGCCTCTGAAAGGCTCTGCCCTGCAGGCTATCAAAGCAGATGCTGAGACTTATGGCCAACTGTTGGGCAATGTGCATGGAATCTTATGAAAGAAGTGGGAAATAGTAAGATCTGGAGTGGACAGGAACTCCACAAGGAGAGCAACAGAACCAGAAATTTGAACACAGGGGTCTTCCCAGAGACTCATGGTCCAACCAAGTACCATGCATGGAGATAACCTAGAACCCCTGCACAGAGGTAGCCCATGGTGGTTCAGTGTCCAAGTGGGTTACCTAGTAATGGGAAGAGGGACTGCATCTGACATAATCTGATTGGCCTGCTCTTTGATCACCTCCCCCTGAGGGGAGAGCAGCCTTACCAGGACACAGAAGATGACAATGCAGCCACTCCTGATGTGATCTGATAGACTAAGATCAGAAGGAAGGAGAGGGGGCCCTCCCCTATCAGTGGTCTTGGGGAGGGGCATGCATGAAGAAGTGGGTGGGAGGGTGGGTCAGGAGGGGAGAAGGGAGGAGCTTATGGGGGGATACAAAGTGAATAAAGTGTAATTAATAAAAAAAAAGTGTCCCCTATTATAATGAAGAACTATCCCTAACAACATGCATGGTTTTCCTTGATTTGAATTCTAAGTTTTATGAACTCAGATTATAAATTTGAACATCTGACACAAAATAGAAAGAAAATTGGTTAACCATCACAAGGTGATTATCAACAATATGTAGAAGAAGTCAGAGAAGCAGCAATGGTTATGAAGTATCAAAACTGGTAACTGACAGTTTTCTAGTTGATTCAAGAACAACATTTTCTTCTCATCATTGGATTTTAATTATGTTCTATGCTTGTTGCACTTTCAGGAAGAGAAAGCAGCAAACATGTTAAAGCATCAAATTCACTGTAATTTGAATGTTTAATTTAGTTATCTTACACGAACCTTTCTTTTCTTTATCTATGGGGTTTATGGGAGAATATACATCTCTGCTCCTGTGTAATGATTCTAATTAGTGCTGTCACAATCAATAAAACATTAAAGACAAACTAAAGGCAGCTAAATGATTCAGAAAATCAGTTTGCAATTTATGGTTTAATAATAAAATAGACTCCAGGTAAGACCTGTGATATTGCTTACTCTTTGTTGATAAATTTCATATAAAATTTCAGTGAGTGGAATCTTTAGAGAATAATACTAAATTTTGTTTGGCACTCCAAGTAAGTGTTCACAGCAAGCGCAGTCCCCTGAAAAGCCACAGGTGGAGGATTTCATCTACACTCACCCTCCTCAGCTTTCTCTTTTGTGGCTGCTGTCAAGGTGAAGCTCCTACAGGCTAGTCTTCCCTGTTCTAACTTTACAGAAAGCCATAGAAGCCTACACTCACTGTATGCCCATGTATCATTTCAAATATAATTAGTGCATATCTGATAACATTCTTGAAAGGACTGCTAAAAACACTTACCTTTTTTTGTTGTTGTTGTTTTTCCTTAGCAAGGTACTAGGGGAGACCCAAAAAAAGATGGATCACAAAAGCTAGGTTATTTTAAACATTAAGTGTCTGAGAGGCTAATATCATATCTATTTAGAATTAAATTAGTTTCTCAAATATTTTGGTAAATTGTGCTTGATCTTGGGTGGTTTAACTACCATAGAAAAATGTAGATAAATCTGATGACTAAGGTAGGTAGTCAGGAGTGTGCATCTGCTTTAACATGTGTAATGTCATGTTCTTCCTTAATTCTTCTGACCAACTTTTTGCATAAATATTTTTATATGTTTTTTTTTAAAAACCAACAATTTTGAAGATTTATATTGACTTGCCGTATATGTGTGTTTTGTTCATCACATGTGCTCCACATGTGTTCATCACATGTGTTTTATTCATCACATGAGCTGGAAGAGGTTAGGCACTGGATCCAATGGAACTGGAGTAACAGATGGTTTTAAGGCACCATGTGGGTGCTGGGAACCAACCCAGGTCCTCTGCAAAACAAGCAAGTGCTCTTAACAGCTGAGCCATCTCTTCAAGGCTATTCTCCATAGTTCTTGTCTGACATTATTGAAATAAATCTCCATTGATCACAGAATGAATTTTAAAAGATAGAAGCTTAGATGTTTTTTTATCAGCATTACTTGTCTGGTTTCGTCAATTTTCTCTGAGGCAAAGCAAACCAATACGCATATTTCTACTTTTTTCTACCCTGTACTGGGTAGAATACTGGTAGATTTTTTTTTTTTGCAGAATCCTCATTTTCAGAAAAGTCAATAAGCTAAAAAATGTAGCTATCAATTATGTAAGATGATGATCTGATGCCTTTGTTGTGTAATGTGAAAACAAAGTTTAATCTTATTCTGAAAAATAGTTGTACTCTAATTTATGCTATCTGTTTAAATAAAATATTTTAAAGGGTAAAATGTAAATCCAACAAGTTATTATCAAGTAATCTCATGAAAATGTTAAGGCATGGTGATGATAAAGATAATTTATGATTTTGAAAAGGATACAGCTTATTCTTGTATGACTGTTGGTTTTGTTTTGTGAATTTCCTCCAAGACCTTGGGTATGATAAGAAAATTTTAACATAGTGTGGGATTCATATTTTGGTTACTTGTAACAATTTCATCCTAAAGCAACAACTGATGAATGCATGTAATGGAGCTAAATAACCTGAGCCTCCTGGAAGCTTGTAAAATGCACATTGAGCATTCACCACTACCTTGGTCTATTCAGGTATTATGAGCCATTATTATACAGTGGGACAGTTACAGTGACTTCAGAATTAATGTGTATCTGTTAGTTAAAACTGAAACTAAAAACTGAAACTTTTTCACAAGCAAATTTCAAGTATTTCTCAAGATAAAGTGCTATGTTAATTCAATATTTATTTCTTAACATTTAACATATATATAAAACTATACTGTCTATTCTATTTGATTTCTTATTTTATGTCTGTGATTTCATTTTTTAAAATACTGTTTTTCTAAATAGCTATTTTTCTAAGATTTTTCTACTACTCTGTGTGACTTAAAGTAACAGAGTAACTTACAGCAACATATATTTTCTTTTATAACTCAGCTGACTTTCTTTGTGCCATTTGTTTGTTTCTTTCCTTGAGACAGGGTCTCACCACGTAGTCTGCAACCACAGCAATGCTCCTGCCTTTGCCTACCAAGTGCCGGGATTGAAGATGTCCACCACCGCACAGCTCCTTATGCTTTTCATGTTTACTGGGAATTTTATTGGTTGATACCAGAGATCAGAGGGTACCTCTGTAGAAATGTCCCTGAACAGAGAAGTGAGCAAAGACATATAGGTGCAGCAGAAGCAGAAATGGCTCATTAGAGAGAGAGTAAATAAACATCCCCAAGGGAGAAGGCAGCCAGAGCAAAGAAAGGATTTTAACATCTCAAAGTCTCCAGTGCACAAAGAGCAACAGCTGCTATGTTATCATAGCAGGAGCGCTGAGGCTTGTTTGCAAGCACATGCTTTTCTGCATGTATTTGTAACAGGTAGCTCTACACACAACTCCCTGTGTCACTTATTTCCATGAAACATGTGCCTTAATATTATGAACCATAGGATAGTCTCAGAAATTATAGTGCAGTTTTAGCTGGCCTTGATGTGAGGAAAGGGATGTGGTCACGTCCATCTTTACCAACAGTTTTTTAATGTACTAATTTTTAAAAGCTTTGTATCCGGCCCTCTGGATCTCATATTATACAAGGCTCTAATGCAACCCTGAATGCCACTGTGGTTTTTCATTGTCAAATTAATAGCATCACTAGAACCTCATCTTTTTCTTCTAAAGAATGAGTCTATACTATGAATACTAATATGGAAGAGGGTAGGACTGATGTCTCAAAATGAAGCTCTTGATATCAGTTCAATGTTTCTTAAGTGGAATTTAATAATTTGATTCACTTTGTGCGTAGTGACCAAAACAGAGCTATTTGCAAATATCCTAGTTTTATATACTTGCAAATTAGATTCCACTGTTACTTATTGCATCACCCAAAACTATCAAATGGACCCATGTTCCATTACTATTTACACCAGTAAAAAAAAAAAAAAAAAAAAAAAAGTTGAATTTTTGTCTTTGGGGAAAAATAAAAAAGAACCTAACAGCTAAGCAACCAGTTTATGACCACCTCTTTCTTTTTCACACCTTGACAATGATTTGGTCTTAATTTACAAGGCAATTAAATATGGCTTAAGACAAGATTGAGGCTGGATGTTGAACTCTGCAAATCTGACAGTATGATTCGTGAATCCCTTTGTGGAGGTGGTAATATTGTTGGTAATTGTTAGAGGGCAATAACTAAATGAGTAAATAACTAAATGAGTAAATCTTTGTCCTGTTGCTCAAATTAAGACAATGAAAGATACGCCTATTTCTACATGTCAGCCTCCTTCTTTTCTGCCAGAAACAGTGATAGGCACCAGAAAGCAAAATGAAGTCTTGTCCTCTAATTTTTCTGTCAACCAGATGGTATTTGACAAATAAACAAACAAACAAACAAAGAAGCATACACTGGAGAAAAGACAGCATATTCAACAAATAGTGTTGGGAAAATGGATGTCCACATGCAGAAAAATTAAATTAGATCTGTATTCTCACCCTGCACAAAACTAGATCCAAGCGGATCAAAGGCTTCAGCTTGAAAGCTGAAACACTAAAACTGACAGGAGAAAGCATAGGTAGTAACCTACAAGATACCAGTGTAGGAAAGTGTAGGAAAGGTCTCTCTGAACACAACTCTATTTGCCAAGGAACTAAGGTCAACAATTGACAACTGGAGTCACATAAAACCAAAAAACTTCTTCACAGCTAAGGAAAAGCAAAGGAGTGAAGAAAAACCCACATGAAAGCAGTGAATCTTAGCCAGTATGCATTGGACAAAGAATTAGTATCCAGAATATTTAAAATTCAAAAAAATAGTCAAGGGAATAAATGGCTCAATTAAAAGTGGGGTAGGCAATATAATCAGAGATTTCTCAATAGAAGAAATAAAATTGGCTAAGAAATACCTCAAAAAAGTGTTCATCATATTTAGAAAAATAGGAAATTACAAATTACAGAGACATTGAGACTTCGTTTCACCCCAATAAGAATAGTAAAGGTCAACAAAAACAACTGACTGCAAATGATGACGAGATTTTGGAGAAAGAGGAACACTTATTAAGCATTGGTAAGAATAAGAATTATTACAGTCATTCAGGAAATCAGTATGGAGAATTTCCAAAAACAAAAAGTATATCTGCCATATGGCCCGGCTATATCACTCCTTGCATATGCCCCAAAGAATCAACATTTTACTACACATAGACTTGCTCAGCAATGCTCATAGATAGTCACAATAGCCAGGAAATGTAAATAACCTTAATGTCCTTCAAGAGATGAATGGATAATGGAATGTGATACATAGAAACAATGGAATACTGTTCAGCTATTAAAAAAAAAAAAGACTTCATGAAATTGACAGATGAGTAAATAAACCTACAAAAGATTATATTAAATGCGGTAACCCAGGCTCCAAGAGAAAAATGCCACTCATTCTTTCTCACTTGTGGTTTCTACCTCCAAATCCTCAGATATGAGTATGCAACATGAAGTAACCATAGAAACCAGGGGGTTGGCTGGACACAGGTGATATGAACTGGGAAACAAAACATTAGGGAAAAGGCTCCAACTGAGAGGTCAACACATAAGAAAGAAGAAAAAGGAAAAAATACTATCAAAGCTGTTTAATAAAGCTTCAAATAATCATATTGCTTTATATTAACCTAAAATTATATATAGTACACACAAGTTTATGTGTATAATACACATGAGAGAGAGAATTGACCCACTTGAGCTGACAATGTTTTCCACAAAAACCACAGACTAACAAAACCCCAGGATGAGGCACAAGAAAGACTCCTTTGAATCATTGTTCAGGGTCATACAAATAACTCCCAAAGTAACACAGATTAATGCTGTGCCTATGGCTCCCCCTCAGGAGGTGAGTGCATGCTTCTCTTGCTGTAGACACTGCACACTTAGGCCACAGGACTAAGTGGATTTGAGCTGGATCTGACCTGAAAGCTGCTTTTCTGTGGTCTAAATTCTAGATAGCTTTAATTCTGAATAGTTTCACTATTCACTCCCTGACTTAGTAGAAAAAGAATGGCAGCTTTATCTTATGCATCTTGCATCATTCTAATTGTGCAAGGATCATTTGTTCCAATGTCTGTCTCTACCTTAATTCTAGTTGGTAATTAAGGTTGTTGATTTATTACCCAACTGTCTCATCTTCCACGGCTCTTTAATCTAAACAGACACAACCCCAGTTATGTCCAAGGTAGACCCAACTGTTTGACTCTTATCAAAATTAGCTTTAGAAGTTGCAAAAATAGAACTGGATTTGCATGGGGGTCTTGCCTCTCTATTCAGTACTGGGATTACTCCTCTCTTGGAATGATGTCTATCTTACGGCTGTCTTTGCAGCAGTACTATGTTGAAGACACTTTCAGAAATACAACTGATTCAAAGCATAAGATAAAATGAGAGAAATGGAAATAATGTACACATTTAGTCCTGAAAATCAAGTTACAGGAGAGTAAAGTTTGCAGCAACACAGATTCTTTTTCCAAATTAAGGGTAACATTTTTTTTATTGTGGCTAAACTTAATTATCCGTACATATCTCCAAATGACCACGTTTTCAGACTCAAAGAAGCCAAGTATCAGACTTCCTCCCTATCTCTGCCTCTATGTTCTGTATGAGTGTCATCACTGGGCATTGGGACGACCGGACCGCTGTCCTTGGTCCTGAGCACCACTTCCTTTCCCCAGGGCTCATGGTGGGTTCATCTCTTCCAGCCCTGACAATCCTCCTGCTGTGGTGACCTCAGCCTGTAACTTCCGAGCCCTTGCATCCAGAATATTTCTCAACATTGATAAAAGCAAGTTCATACAAAAGGTAAATATACATTTCTGGCCCAGAATGAAATAAAATATTCCTTCTTGCAATGCCTTGCAAATATTCCTTCTTGAAATCTGAAAGTCTGTTACGTATGTACCAAGGTAAGCACTGACATAATTTAGAAGCTATAAAAAGTGAACAGATGATTAATAGTTAACCTTACTATTCTTCCGTATAATAAAATGAATTGAAATGGCTCAGAGATTGGCTAGTATTCTTGAGGAGAATAAATACCAACATTAGCAAAATGTAAAGAAAAATGTAGTTCACATATTTCACTTGTTTTAAAGTAATGTTGCCAAACAGGGTTGGCCTTTTAAATTAAGCATTGCTGAGTTTTCAACCAGTTATCAACTTGTACATCATCAGTCCTAGCTCTGTGAACTTATTTTGTGGAATGAAGAGCTATTTAAGAATTAACATCAGTTCGGTGTGCATACTGTCTATTAGAGGCCCATCGCTGCCGCTTATTAACTATGCAGTCGTGAGGTGTTCCCTAATCGCCTGTTAACAGCTCACAAGATTGTTGTAAGGATCTAGTGTATTCATTCTTAAGTGACCACTGCCAGCATGTTTACTAACCCAGACACCTTTAGCATCCCATCACTAGCAATTCACATCACTGCTTTCCAGCTGGACATCTTACTCCACTGACAAACCTGCCCCTCACCTACTTCTGATCTTCCTCCGGAGGTCATATGCTCTGGACCTTGCTGTCTGTATACAATTGTTGTGAGAGCAGACCCCTATCTCTATGTCTCTATCAAATGAGACATTGACCATACTGAAACATTACAATGCACTACTTTTTTTAAGTTGCTTACGTATAAATGACATCAAGTATCAACAATTACTAGGGTGAACTGGTGTTCATGCCCAAGCTAAGTCTCTCTCTCTCTCTCTCTCTCTCTCTCTCTCTATATATATATATATATATATATATATATATATATATATATATATATCACCCCCAACTCTACTTAATAAACCCATATCAGTGTTCTTACAACATACCTAAGCACCCACTTGACAAAATCTACTTTAGACACACCTTCAGGTAACTGTGCGAAGACAAACTTTCAATATTCCACTTCATGCAAACTGTAAGGATATGTTTAAAAATGTCATCCACACTCAGCAGATCTGGAATAAAGAGATTTATTGTACAGGGGTGGGGAGAGAGAGACAGAGACATAGAGAGAAAGACATTGGAAGAGCTTAGAAGAAAAGAGAAAAGTGGGTGGGATGAGGCTTCTCAGAGAGAGGTAAAGAAAGCAAAACAAAGAGGACAAGAACGGGAGAGAGAAAGGAGGTTTTTTATCCTGGGCTCCTGCCAGGCAGCAGCTGATTATGTCACTGGTTGCTAAGAAACCTAAAGGCAGGCTACCTGTATGCTAACATTCCTCTCTTTTCCTATAATTAAAAAAAATTTGTTTAAATATATTACACAAATTATAATATCTACAAATTCTACTGTCTCAGTAAATAAATAAATTAATATTTACTAATTTATTGTGAGCCATGTATATTTAAGATTTATTGAGCTATCTAATCACAAAATTGTTTCTACCTTCCAGTTACTTCAGACATGTTTTATCCTGTTCCTGTCAGTGTCAATCAGTGTCCATAAGGATGGTCTAACCAGAGACAAGGTCTCACTATTCCAAAAGCAGACTTAAATAAAACTTTCACTTCCCCTGCTCCACCTCCATGAATTCTGGGAGTATGGACATATACTATCATGATTTAGAATGGTGGAGGTACATATCCTTGAACATATAAGCATTATATTCTATCAAAGTCTTATTCTCCAACTTACAGTGATAATAATATATAGTTATTAAATAATTACTTAGAATAATAGCAATAATAACTTCAGATAAGGCTGTGTGATGGTTCTGCTTTGAAGGGAGGTATTTCTGAACTCTTTAATTCTTATTAAGTAGCAGTTGAAATTTGAGACTGATAGAACTCTAATTGCACAAGCCATTTTTTACCTCATTTTTGAACTGCATAAGGAGTCCACTTGCTCACTTTGGGAATTCTTACTATCCCAGCTTAAGCTGAACACATTTGAAGAGCACTGAAGATAGATAAATTTAACTGAGCTTCAAGTCAGTGTTTTTCTGGATTCCATATCATCTTTTTGTCTGTGGTCTTCCATTAAGGAAATTTAGATTTATCTCATGAAGATGGAATACCACAATATCAAAGCTCGAAAAAGCATAACAAAAGGTTTGGGGGAGATAAATGTTTAAAGTCCCTCAATTTTTTGTTTTATTCTTTGGTTCTACCAGCATAATTTTGCCACCTCTATACAGATAAAATGTTAAAGATAATCATATATGTTATGATTATTAATTCATTTCTTAAGTATAAGATTTTTTAATTTAAGAAGATAAGTATTAAAAATTCATCACAACATCTGATGCCAAAATATTCATAATTTAAATTTTTATTTTATTTTATTTTTCAGATTGTATTTTTGGCCAAGTTCTCTCAAAACTACGGTTTGTGTTTTTGCTTTCCTTTGCATTTTTTATTATCACTATAGAAATATCTTAGTTTATCAGCAAGTACGAAAATGCCTTGTTTAATGGAAAATAGAAAAAGAAAAAACACATACCATGCAGATCATTCTTAGGTGATTTTTTTCAGGGGTTAAGTGGTAGAACTAATGTGCATTCATGTATGCAGGATGCACAGCCACAGGGTGTGAGTAATTAGAGCCAGCAGGAACCACAGCCCCTGCAAACCTTCTGCTCTCCCCTGAGCCAAGTGGCTCTTAGGACTCTGTCCCTGGAGCAGGCTGGTGGATTGGCCAGCTGAGACCCAATGAGTCAGTGGGGAAGTCAAGATTCAGATCCCTGGGAAGGAACATAAACCATGAAGAACAGATGCTCACACAGATGGAGAAATAAGTGGACCAGCCGGGACCAGAGTATTTGAAGTTTTCTTAAGTTTCTTGGAAAAAAAAACAAAAAACAAAAAACACCTAATTGAACAAAATGTCGGGCAAGGAGCAACAGGAGACATGTAAGACCTTGGGTGCAACACCTGGGCAGTGGCATAAACCAGTTAGACTAGAATAGGTGAATTGCAAAATTCTAACACCAAAATCTAATTACACAAGTCACCTCTCATTCTAATTGATGGCAGAGAGCATCCGGGTACATTGGTTAGTACAGAGGAGTAGTAAGATACAAAGATGCAGAGTAATCATCTGTGATGATACTTGACTGTCACCCTGGGACTATTTAGAAGTAACTTTGCATTCTTCTTTACCTGTGCCATGTTTTATTGACAATTTTATTGAAGGGTTCAATTTTTAAGAGATGAAAGGTTATTCACAGGAAAAATGGCAGTAGAAGAAACTCAAAAGGATTAATTTTGTTTGCATCACTGTTTTCTCATGGGACTCTATCAAAATTCTTAAATCATGAGATGCTTTGTCTCTGGAGCCATTGACCTTCAAATGTTTCCCATTTTGTGTTGATAAAAAAAAATCCACTCAATTATGCTTCCGCCGGTATTTTTTGAAGCATCTTTCCATCATCATTTCATTAGCAGAAAGAGGAACATTGATTTTTTTAAAGGCTTTATGTAAAAAGCAACCTATAAGACATTCTATTCATCATAATTTCAGCCTAAAGATAATGGTTTCAAGACCGTGAAACTATACCTAAAAAATGACACTAATTTAGAAGAAAATTATCAAAACAGATCCCTTTATTTATGCTAGATTATTTTTCAAACAACATTTGATTAGTCTGGATGTTTCCTATTACAGAGGTACATAATTTACTTTAAACTTACACTGAGTAGAGACCTTTTTTTTTTTTAATTATGACTCCTGTAGAATAATAGTGTCGTTCCCCTCCCCCAACTCTCTAAGTCACCATTTGCTACAAATTGTTCAAAGCAATTTGAATTGCACAAACTGTTAGTTTTTATTGCCTGTATCAGAGCTGGTCATGTGAAGCCTAGCTTCTAGGTACTTATTGTAAAAAGAATCATCTTCTTCCTATGTTTTGATGGAAATTTGCATATTTCTACTTGAGCCACTTTGACATTACTCTTTATATTATTTAAACTCACACCATTTGGCATGCGGCCTTCTTCTAGGCTGCCTAACTGATGACACTGTTTCATTTCTATGAATGTCAGGACAGCTCTAGTTAAGTGAAATTTCATTTTTATTGCCTTCTTCCAATAAATGAAGTGCTTGTAAATGTGTTATGTGCAAGCTATAAGCACGGATATGATCCATTCTCTGGAATGAAAACGCATGGTGATATGTCACTTCTTCCTTGCTATGAGACTGTGGACAGTAAGCAATAAGAAGAGTTTGTAAGGCCAGTTATTTCTCACAAACTCACCATGTTTCTCATCAAATGTAAGCAGAAGGGGTCTAAAAAAACAAATACATTTCAATGAAATGATTTTCTTTTCAGAGACTGTATTATTTAAATGAGTTTGTTTTCCATATCTTTACCTAATGTCCCTGTAGCATCAATCTGCAAGCAACATGTTTTCATTTTCATCTGATAATTTGATTTTACTTTATCATCAAATAAATGTCCAGCAAGTGTATCTGGATACCAGACAGGGCATTTTATAGATAAAGGTTTTGAATGTGTTGCATTTTTTTTTCTATAGACATAGGAACTATACTTCTCATCCTTTGCTTGACCTCTGTTCTGTCACCACCTGTGTCCCCCAGAAAACTACTTTTATAACCTACAAATGTTTCTTTTAATCATTTCAACAGAATTCTCTTTTAAAATACCCTTCTCTGACATTGCTCTCAGGGAAAAGAAAAAAAAAGGTATCATGATAGATAAAGCATAAAAAAGGGAAATTCTTTTGAAAATTCTTCAAACACTAAATACCTTTTAGATGGTCTGTCTAAGGGTAGAAAAGTAATTAGATATACCACATCATATCATCTCCTAATTTGCAAAGTCTTTCCCCTTGGGTGTGACTGAAGGAGAAAATGCCGTGAAGTATTTGTTGACACAGCAGACACACTGGCTGGAAAGTCCTTTGTGAATATCAGCTTTTTATCCCCTGGGTAAACATTGCTGTTACCAACAAAACCAAGACGGTAAGTGCTGTTGGGTTTCTCTCTCACAGTGTTAAGGCCATGGGGTGTTTTACAATAAAAGACAGACTGAGTTCAACCATGCACATAAAATGGAAAAAAAAAAACAAGTTTCATGTAGTCACATACAGTCATGTGCATATTCTGAAACACAAACCAAGTTTTCATGATTTGATTGTCAGGCAGACACCACCTCATCCATTCATTTGGAATAAGTTGGACAGTATCTAAACAATGGGATTTAGCTAACAGGCTAATCAGAAGCAAATAGTAAAGTTCTCCCTTGGAGCTGTTGTCAAGACTAACCAGGATCTGAGACTACAGTGCAATCCACAAAGGCAGTAAGGCATGTCATTTTAGAGCTCAGTCATCACACATCACAGGTGAAGAGGCACAGCATTTTCAGCCATTCCACAGAACTTGAACCCTGCTTGTTTTGCTCACACCCACTATGCAACTTTTATGACTTCGTAGAGTTGACTGGAGAGATGCCAACTGCCAACATTTTTTTTTTTATCAGCCACCTCTGGAAACTTAAGGAGTTTCAGTTTTTTAACTGCTAACCAACTTCTTCTATGGCACACATCTTTATGAAAGCACTACAAATATTTGTATATAGTAGAGTATAAACAAACCAAAATCAACAGTCTTACCATAGTCAGAATGGTCACTTTCAGGGAAGATCTGGCTTCATTATTGTAAAGGAGACATAAGAACAGTAAACTTTTCCTGAGTTTAATTGAAGTTAAATGCTGCCTTTTCTCACATTCCTGTAGGAGTTAACCAAGCAACCACACTAGAGACAGCTCACCTTCAAGACCCCAAGACTGAGGCTGGGGAAATGGCTCAGTGGGGAAAGGTTTTGCTCTCCGAGAATAAAAACCAGAGGTCAACAGAATCCATTTAAAAGCTGGATGGGGTGGTGACCTACCTGTACCAGCAGGTGAGAGGTCAGACAGGGGATTGCTCATTGAGCTGGCTAAGTCTAGCCGAACGGTAAGCTCTGGGTTCAGTGGGAAAC
Source organism: Psammomys obesus (assembly GCF_907164565.1). Classification (NCBI taxonomy): domain Eukaryota; kingdom Metazoa; phylum Chordata; class Mammalia; order Rodentia; family Muridae; genus Psammomys; species Psammomys obesus. The sequence continues at coordinate 11,822,143 of NW_026594428.1, forward strand.
CCCGATTCCATATAGAAGATGAAGAGCACACACAATGCGCACATGCACACAGGAGCCCACATGGACACTTGTGCTCTCACACACACTCCTGTGCCCACATGCACAGCTGTGGCCCACATATACACATATACACACAGGTGCTCACACATAGATAACATGTAAAATGAATACACACACACACAAACACACACAAGACCCTAGGACCCCAATTTCAGGTCACAATATGTCTCAGTCAATATTTTGTTGCTGGGAAGGGACAACATGACCAGAGCAACTCGTACAAAGGAAAACATTTAATTGGGGCCAGCTTACATTTCCAAAGGTTTACTCCATTATGGTCATGGAGGGAAGTATGGCACATAGGTAAACATGGTGCTAGAGAGGTAGCTGAAAATTCTACATCTATATCAGGGAGAGAGAGAGACTGGGTCTGGCTTGAGCATTTGAAACACCAGTGCCCACTCCCAGTGACACACTTCCTCCAACAAGACCACACCTCCTAATCCCTCTCAAGTAGGGCCACTTCCTAATGAACAAGCATTCAAATCCATGAGCCTATGGGGGACATTTTTATTCAAACCACCACAAAGTGGGAACTATACTTTCTCAAATGATTATAAATAACACCTTTAACCTGAACTTCAACTTTGCTTTAAATATGATTCCAGTTTTTTAAATCTATCAAATATTTTATGATCATAGACTGTAAAATGCCAGGTATTTTCTTATTTTTTTCTTTTCTGTGAAAACAATTTTCTTCTGAAATAACTAAAGCTTTGAGCACGTGTGTGTGTGTGCATGTGCAAGTATGTGTATACACACATATATAATTTTTAAAACATGAAGAAAATCTTAATGCCTTTGCTGTAATAAAGGGCAGGGATCTGATTCACGCTCTGCAATGTTCCTCATCTTTACCACTGTTCAGATATCCTGAATGTTTGGCTTCATGGGATAGCCTGCTGGCTTCCCAGCTACACAACTGTTGGAGGTCAGCCAAGCGTGAGTGTTCCCTGCCAGGGCTAATCCTTCTCACAACTTACCTCCTCCAGTCCTCACGCTTAATTATTGAGAAGGGTCATAGTCAGAGACTGAAAGCTTCCCTGGTTGCTCATATTTAGAAAGAGAAGAAATAAGACCCACTCCTTTCTCTTGGACTCAGCAGACCAAGAAACTTGATATTAAAACAATGATTCCCAATGAAAGTTTAAATACAAGCTGAGAAATGCCCAGGGTCTCGTGTGAACCTTAACCCACAGTCCTGCTCTGTGCTGTCAAAGGTTTCTTTCCTACCTTGCTTGAACAGGTCTTTAGCCCCCACTTTAGTTCACATAATTATTTATGCAGAGCACCAGCATTAAATAATAGCACTGAAGCTGAAATAGCAACCAAAAGAAAATATGGATATTAATAATCTATAAACAAAAAGTTCCAGCTATGAAAACTGTACACATGTCAAATAACATGTTAACTGCTCAGTTAAATTTGAATTTCAAATAAGCACTGGGGGTTTTCAGTATAAATTTATTCCAAATATTTCATAAGATGTACTCATATTAAAAAGTACTTGTTACTTGTCTAAGATCCAGATTTAATGAGACATACTTTAATTTTTGCTTCCTAAATGGAGCAATCCTATCTGGATATTAGCTATATTGAAATTTCTAAGTACATGCAAAAATCTGAAAGAGCTTATCATAAAATTAAAGTCCTTAGTCTTGATATGGTTCATTCATTATAGAGGTTGATCTAGCAGGAACTAAGCTCTGGGTTCAATCTCTAATACTTTGTAAAAAGAGTCCTACCCAGGATGAACACACCAGTTGGTTATCCAGTTGGGTCAGCCCAGAAAACATACATACAAGCAATACTGTACAGGTTGAACAGGTTTTATTTATGTATTTAGGATATACATGCTTATTCATATGCATATACATATATGTACATGTATGGAACAACAATTAATGAAAGATAGAGGGCATGAACTTGAAAGAGATCAGGAAAGGTATGTGGGAGGGTTTGAAGGGAGGAGAGGGAAGAGTGAGTTAATTAAATTATAATCTCAAAAACTAGAAATTCTTAAAAGGGAAGAGAAGTAGGAGGGAGGAGAGGAGGATGAGGAGAAGAAGGATGTGATGGAAGAAGCGCAAAACAAAGAGAAGGCCAAGGGTAGTGGCGCATACCTATGACCCTAGCACTCAGAACTGATGCGTGGGAATCATGACGCCAACTCACAGAATTCTGCCCTACAGAATTCCAGGGCAACTGAGGCTACACGGTAAGACAGTCTGAAAATACAAAAGCAAAACTAAAATAGAACAACAACAGCCAAAATCAACGGCAACAGCAAAACATAAAAAAACAAGAAGCAAAAAGAAAAGAAAATGTCAATGTATGTCAAATTTCCCCACGCTGATTGATGGTCCAGGGCGTACTCTCCCAGGCCATTGTGGCAAAGATGAATCCACGATCAGCTCGTGTGTTTTTGAACAGCAGTCAGTCTCTCGCCCTCAGAGCGTGAGTTCGCCCACACCGTTTACAGCGAATCAGCACTTGCCAATGTAAAGTTATCTCCTGAAGTTGCAGGAAAACGGAAAAGTATCAGGTATCCGGAGCCCCAAATCAACAACAATGAGCTGTTTTGATACTCTTACTTTCTGTTTAGATTCACAGCAATATTGAAAGAAGTACAGAGATTACTTCTACCCTGATGAAAGACCATGAAGAATGGAGAAGGATTAAGCTGGTTTCCACCAATGAAGGAGCCCTTTTGTATCAAGGACACCCAGGGTCCCACGTGCATATTAAGGCTGCACATCCTAAGGATACGGAGAGTTGTATACTGGAACCATCCAGTACTGAGAAAGGAAGCACAATAGTTTCACTGCCCTAAAAGGTTCCTCTCACTCAGTATACTCATCCCCCCTTTCCTTACTGTCTGATGACCAAGGATGGTCCGCTGTCTGCATGGCTTCACCTTTGCCAGAATGTCACATTACTGAACTTACACCATACCGACCTTGGCTTCCTTGCCTTAGTCATATGCACTGGTGTTTCCTCCACATGTTTTCAATGCATGATGGTTCACTTCATTTTAGCAATGAATAACATCCAATTGTCTGGCTCCTCCATTCATGTCGTAAGGGCATCTTCCATGCTTCCAGATTAGGTAACTATGAATCAAGACGCTGTAAACATTCATGTGCAGATTTTTGTATGGATGCAAGTTTCCAGCTCCTCCGAGGAAGGACTGAATATTTTACATTTTTAATCCCATTTAATGCAAAAATATGTAAAATAAAATATCAAAAAAGTGGAATGAAGGGATTTGCACCTGATTTGTGTGTCTACGGCTCACTTGTCTTTTCCTAGTCCAATCCCTGGATGTTCACTTCCTGTTCATTTTAAAGCTTCTCTTGAGCATTCCAATAACAACGATTCACTCTTCCACAGCTTCTGTATATCGTGAAAGCTGGACTAGGACTGATATCACCCAGACTCACCATGCTCATGCTACTACTTAGGGTCCACTTCAGGGCATGTTTAGAAACACATTATTTCCATGGTAGCCATCACAGAATAGGACAAATTTTTAATGCATGGAAATCAAGCTTTTCATAAAGATACAATTTTTCTAATTTACCTCTCCTGGTAAGATAATTGCAAACTTAGATGGAATATTTTTTTTTACATGTCTTGCTGAAATGTTATATTCTCTTCTAATCTTAGATGGGTCATGTTCCCCCCCCCCATTATGTTTTTGTTTTCATTATAATGAAATACCTGGGAAGTTCCTATAGGGTGTTTCTGCTTGCATCACTTCCTCTTGGCATTTTTATCTTTTGGCCACAATCAAATCCATTTATGTCAGTAATGCTGGTTTACTCACTTCCTTGTGTTCATAGAGTGGACCTGGTGGGCAATTTCTGGGCTGTGTCCACATTTTCTCAGGTACTCATTTTATACGGGCCATTTCTTTCCACCTAAGCTTTGAGGTAGCCTTATCATTTTTCATTCTCCGCTGGACTTTTTATCTTTGTCAGCCAATTTCCTCTTTCTATTATCTAGCTTTGTGAAATGCCACATGGGTTTATCACTGAAAACAAGGAAGCCCCTCAATCACACACTGTGTGTGCTCTGCATAAGTGACAAGCCAAGCATCAAGAGCCAAGAGACTCTTTTCCAAGTGCAATGTGAGTGGTCACTGAGCATGTTGTATAGAGGTTGAGCTGTGAGCTCGAGAGATACAGAAGCATTTGCACTCTCTGTTCTATGCAGACAGTTAATACATCATGGTAACTGAAGTTTGAGCTATATTCTGAGTGTTATTTGACCAGACTATGTTAACTGAATTTCCTACGTATAAAATTATGCAAAGTAAGTTCTGCCTGCATTCTAATCTCTGTCTTAATACTTCCTCCAGGATTTCAATAGAGTTGGCTGGCTATAAACCAAATTATATCATTGATACCTTTCCCCTATTCTCATGCAAATAGATTACGCTCAATGTGCATGTTCCTGTTCTTTTCCTATCTCCTCATAAAATAACACTAATAGCTTAATAAACGCATCTCATGTCAACATGCTCATGGAGTTGTCTAATTTCCCAGCCACCATGCTCACACCAGCCCCATTCCTGGGGATTTCTTAGTCTCTTCTCAAGTAAGGACTCTTACATCTCCTGCTTCCTGACTGCTAAGCAAGAGCACCAGCCCTGCAACAGATGCGCCTCCCCCTGACACAGGTGTGCCTCCCCTGCTCCAAGACACTAAGACTAAAGTCATCATCTAGACCCCCGGGCTCCCTGTGGTCTCCACTGCAGCAGCAACACAGGTCTCCTAAGGCTAAATCCAAAGATTCGTGGGCACCAAGAAGCCAACAAGTGAATGTACAGTAACTCCACTGGGAGAGCCCAAAGTTGTAATTCAGCATGGTTATCTGACAGATGCAGAACTACCATAAAGCAGCCTTATACACATCAATAAATCTCACTTGGCTCTGACTCACTAAAGTAGAAACTAGTAGGGTTAGTTAGCTCTACATTTCTATCCACATTTTTAAGTGTAAGGTGTAAGTGTGTAAGTGTAGTGTGTGTGTGTGTGTGTGTGTGTGTTCATGCATGTCAGTGTGTATATACTACAGTGTTCATATAGAGACCAGAGGACTATCTCGGGCACCAATCTTGCCATCTACTTTGTTTGAGACAAAGTCTCTTGTCTGCCCCTGTGTCTTCCAGGCTAGCTAGTCCAGCGGTTCCAGGGACTCTCCTGTCTATACCTCCCTTCTTTATTTTTTAATTTTTTATTAATTACACTTTATTCATTTTGTATCCCCCCATAAGCCCCTCCCTCCTCCCCTGCCGATCCCACCCTCCCTCCCCTTTCTGCATGCATGCTACTCCCCAAGTCCGATGATAGGGGAGGTTCTCCTCTTCTTTCTTCTTGATGTCAGGGCTTTGGGGTTACAGACCATGATATCTCCTGAGATTTTATGTGAAATCTAGGAATCTAGACTCAGGCCCTCATACGTGTATAGTAAGTGCCTTACTACAGCCCTGTATCCATACTTTACCAGCAGCTGCCTCTGAACTGGAGTCCATCTTTGCACCCCGGGGCTGACTTCATCAACCTATACAATAAGGAATGTGGTCTGAATGGTCTAACCTGGTTTCTTTTTTTGTGATCTCTAATTTAAAATTTACATATGCCAAAGCCAAAAAGAGCATCACCATGACTATAACTTCTATATAAGCCTCTGTGGAATGAAGCAGGAGCCATGTGAATGCAAGGATTCAGCTCTCTTTTCAGGATTTCTGAATAATGAAATACTCTATTAGTCTCTGATAAATTTAATAATTTTCTGTTTTTTGATAGTATGCATCTGCTAAATATGTTGTTATTCATTACATTTTTGTAGGGTAATATGCATCAAACATTTCGAAAGCTTACTGAACTCACTCCTGTTTCTTACAGCCTTTTGAGGTGTCATCTTACCTTTACAAGATGCTAAGAAAGAATGGCTAACTTGATTCAGAAAATAAAACTATGAAAATCACTCTCTGCATGCTCTCTCTAAGCAATCTTGATCATGGTCATTTAAATTCAATAGTAAATGACTTTGGTTTTCTGTTTTCTGGTGGTTGGAAAGTGGTGTTTATTTGTCTGTTAACTGGTTGGGTTTGGGGGGGTTGTTTGGTTGGTTGGTTTGTCAGTTGGTTGGTTGGTTGGTTTTGTTTTTTGGGTTTTTGGTTGGTTGGTTGGTTGGTTGGTTGGTTGGTTGGTTGGTTGGTTTGTCTGTTTCTTCTGTAAGGGACACTACTTTTTTTTTTACTACTGTTCAACATTTTTTCACATATATCACTTATTTTTCACTTTTTATGTGTATGGATATTTTGCCTGCATGAATGTCTTATGATACATGCATGCAATCCCTATGAAGGCCAGAAGAAAGCGGTGAATCCCTTGAAACTAAAGTTACAGACAGTTTTAAGCTACCATGTGGATGCTGGGAATCAAACCCAGGTCCTCTGGAAGACCAAAGAGCCATCTCTCCCAGGTCTTCACAAATATAATTTATTTGTTTGATTTTTTTTTAGTGAAAAATGAAATGTATAGACCCTCAGAAGTGTGATTTCCCTTACCTAATTCAAACCATGAAAAGGTAAGTTTAATGCCCCAATAAAAAAATGTGTCCCAACACAGTAACAAGTAAATTATATGTAACAGGAAAAATAAATAAATAAAAATAAAGACTAGGGTAATGGCTCAGTCTATAAAGTGTTGGCCTTGCAAGAACGAAGGCCTGAGCTCAGTCTCCAAATGGACTCCCTAATGGAACAGAGACTGTCTCTGACATGAACTCAGTGGCTGGCTCTTTGATCACCTCCCCCTGAGGGGGGAGCAGCATGACCAGGCCACAGAGGAAGACTACGAACAGTCCTAATGAGACCTGATAGGCTAGGGTCAGATGGAAGGGGAGGAGGTCCTCCACTATCAGGGGACTGGGGAAGTGACATGGAGGAGATGAGGGAGGGAGGGAGGGAGGTCAAGATTGGGAGGGAATGAGGGTGAGGCTACACAGCTGGGATACAATAAATTGTGAATAAATTGTAATAAAGAAAACACACACACACACCAAAGAAAAAAAAATAATGAAGGCTTGAGTTCAATACACCAAGTTTCAAAACAGGAAGACAATCATAAGTTTCCATTTGTAATTACACAGCCAGGGACATAGAGAAAAGGGAGAAACAGAAGCCCTGGCCAGTGAGATAAGCATATTTGACTAGTTTCAGGCCAAAGAGACACTGTCTCAGAAAAAAATAAAAGCTGGAGAGAGACTGAAGTATAACACTGCAAGTTGCACATGCACACACACACACATACACACACACACACACACACACACACCACACACACACACACACATACACACACAGAAGAGAGATAAGGGTATTTTCTTTTACCCAACACATACTCTTTTGTATTGCTCTGACCTGACCTTTATTTAAACCCTGAATGGCTACTTCACTGCAGAGAAAGCACATAGTTGCTGCCAATATGTAACTAGTCTTACAAATCAAAAATTTGTATGAGTCAAGATACTGACTTCTCCATCCACCTGATCTTTTGCAAAGGTACAAAAACATACTTAAGCTAGTGTCAGATGGAAGAGAAGGAGGACCTCCCTTATAAGTGGTCTCAGGGAGGGGCATGGGAGGGGAAAGGGAGAGAGGGAGGAGGGGTAGAACTGGGGGGAACGAGTGAGGGGGCTACAATTGGGATACAAAGTGAATAAATTGTACTAATCAAAACAACAAATTTAAAAAAAAAAGGACAGACAGCACAAAATGACAAAGTACAAATGACCACCAAATGTGAAAAATCTTCAGCATCTTTAGCCACCAGGGAAATGGATGATAGTACACTGAGATTCCATCTTATCCCAGTCAAAATGTTAGTCAAAAGCAAGTACTAAGATGGAGCATGGAAAAGGGAAACCCAGACAATGTTGGTAGCTGTACATTAGGCCAGTCACCATGAAAATCAGTATGCAGATCCAAGACCTAAAATCAACCGTATGACCCAGCTATATCACCCTGGGTGTATACAAAAGGCTAGAGCAACGTTGCTAACATGCTAACATGTGAATACAAACTACAGCAGTATTCACAATAGCCAAGTTAGAGAAAAACCTGAGCTATTTGTCAATGGGTAGATGGAGAAAACATATGGTGATCACACAATAGAGGGTTATTTAACTGGAAGCTGTAAAGAAGAATGCAGTTATGTCATTTGCAAGAAAATAAATGAAACTAGAAATCATCATGCTAAGTGAATGAAGTCATACCCTAACAAATATTAATGCTTTTCTCTCATTGTGGATCCTAGATTTTATATAAACTAATAAAATAATTTAGAGAGAAAGAGAAAATGAAAGTAGAAGCAAGACTGAGGAAATGAAAGAGACTGATAAGAGGGAGTATAAAGAGAAAGAAATGGTTCTGAATATGGTCAAAATACATAATATACTCCAAGAAATGTCTTTATGAAACCCAGAAATATATATGATGTATGTATGCTCATAAAAACCTTTAAGTCATGGAATCTAGTCATCAGCAAACAGAAATATAGTGATTTATTTATATTGATAACTCAGCATTACTTTAAGAATTCAAATCTTGCAAATAAAATTCTTCAAAACACAGATAAAGTAATCTGAGCGATCCTGTCGTTTAAAGCATCCATCTTCAGAAATTTATCAGGGTCTGAGAATATGTAGGTCTGTTTTCCTTTTCCCATTCCTTACCTCCTCTGTTACCCTGATTTACTGCATTTGTCAAGTCCTGAAAGGCTGAAATTAATGTAAACAGGCAGCTATGGGCAGATTTTGATGTAAATTTAGAAACTAATACCTTGGAGCGATATCTGAATTTCATTCGCTTGGCAGTGATGTAGAAGTCCAGATAGGACTAGCTTCTACTGGAAAGTATGACTATAAATAAGACATCCCCACAGAGAAAGTCACTGCATGGACCAAAGTCAAGAGTAGATTGCTCAGCTCCACTCTGTTCATCAGGCCAGAGCTGACTGTCCCAAGACATTTAACTTGTAAATTAAAACCTGGAGTGAAACTCCTCCATGTTAGTGTGTGCCGAGATGTTTTATAAGTAAGTAGACATCTACTGGGAAGCATCTAGCTGGAATGAGGAAGAGCCTTGGGAGCGTAAGCATGTCTTCTATCGGCCTCATTATTTACCTTCATTTACACCCCCACACAAAATAAGACCACTGCCTCATTCTGTGCTACAGCACCTTTTTTTTTTTATGCCTTCATAGAAATTATTGTTTCGATCCATTTTTCTCTGGATGAAAACATGACCCAGAAAATTGATCAGCTGTGTCATTTTTGAGGAACTTCCTTGATTAAAAGAAGTTATGAAATAAATAAGTAACAACTGTACAACCGTTCAAGGAGGAGAAAACAATCTCCTTCAGCCAAAATGTCAGCGAGCCTTGGACTTTAAGAATTGGCAGCCTAGAGAGTGAGCAGTTTTGACAGAAGAAACAGTAGCTTGGTGGCAGATTATGTAGAGGAGTCAGACAATGAAACAAGAGTTTGCACCTACCTAGGTCAGGAGAACAATGAGCTAGAGGAAAGGAGGAAGTTGATGGAGATAGAGAACCTTTCCCACACTTACCCCTGAGGGCTCTCCAGTATGTGACCTGAGGAGAGTACTGGCCCGGCAGCTGCCCCCCAGCTCTCAGAATATCGTCTGTGTTCGATACGAGACGTATTCAATGTGATATTTCAAACTACACAGATCAGAATCAAAATACACTTTGCATTCCACCAGTATCTCCTACTATGTAGTGGTCAGTGAATTTGTCCTTCCAGGTGGTTAAAGCTGTTTGTCTAATCATCTGCTGTGTTCTGGCAAGAGAGAGAAGGGAAACATACGTAGATGAGATGGAAAAGGCTGACTAGAGGTCCCCGGTCACGCTGCTATCAAAACAAATGTGATGTCATCGAGTAGCTACTTGGAAACCTCACCCGCTTTGTGCTGCCTCGAAGACAGATATCAAACCCGAGGCCACATTTTTAGTGAGTCAGCTGGCCACATGTCACCTTAACATACAGCTTCTACCTCCTTTTCCACTGCCCACATGTTTCTTGCATGATATCAGTTCCGGTCCTACCTTAAGTGTCCAGCTGTTGTGTTCAGGGCTTTTCTGAACTGTAGACCGCATCTATACGAATCTATACCAGAAGCTCCTTCTGGTTTATGGCAAAGATGTTGAGACTTCATAATCCTAAGGGAAGACAGTCACCCTTCACCCTGCACTCCAGACATGCTGTCCCTCCATGCTTCTTAACAGAGTCCAGAAGAAACAATACTTCTTGATCACTTTTGTTTTCACAAATAAAAGTTTAACTATATTTGTACAATAATAAAAAGGGACAAAAGCCAGTATCCATAAAGTGACAGATACGACTGAGGGACCGAGAGGCATGTAAGACCGTGAGCAAACATATCCACACCCTTCTAAGTGTGCCGTGCCTCACCTAAAACCAAGACAGTTCTGAGAAAGAACGGTGGCATGTTACAGCTGTGCATGGTGTTCAGCTTACAAATGTTTTATTAAACTGTTAGTCTTTGGATTTTTTTTCTTTTAGCAAACCAATGACACTGTGTGCCCATGGCCAGTCTGAGCACTTGACAAATATTAAATTGTGCTCAGCTCTCCTCATGAGGAAGATACCATTATTACCAGCCCATTTTACAGATAGGTAAGCTGAGAAAGCAGACGTATAATTCCTTAAGAACTCAGAATTATCAAGAAGCTTACATTAGAAAGCATGAAGGTGACTTCTCTGCCCCTGCATTAGCCAACAGACTGCTGATTACATGGTTATCTTGTCAAACAACTCAAGAAAAGGAAACGCTCAGACTGGGTCTAACCAAAGGAAGCACAGCAAAGCCAAAAGCAGTTGAGTGCAGAATTCTAATTGGTTTCCATATACCATGACATTCCATGTTCTGGATCTTTACATCTGCTTGTATAAGGCATCGTGCTAGATACAGAAGGAAATCACAGGGCTAAAGATGCCATGCTCCCTGCTCTGGACTCCTGGAGAGGCCTGTACATAAATGGCTGCTAATTCCAAGACAGTTAAGGTTCTCTGAAAGTTCATTCAATAAGTGACTAGAGGTCAAAGTTGAGTGCAATTACATGTCATTGTGTAGCAACCAAAGGAGTCCTACATAAAGACCCTGAATTTGAGGTGAGCTAGGAAGTTCAAGGATGCCTGTCAGAACTGGGTCAAGGGAGGCAGGAAGTGTTGGGAAACTGGAGTCCTTTGATTTTCCTGAGGCATGAGAAAGTTAGAGAGATTGGACAGCACAGTGTGAAAGAGTTTCCTTTGGACCACCCTCAAGCATTCCCCACAGAAATTTATTCCTCGTTTCCATGACAACCAAAACCTTTTAGACTTTGGTGTAAAGTCAGATTCAGAGCTTTGCTAAATTCAGTCAAAGGTCCTTCAAAGATTCCAGGGATCCAGAAACATCTGTGGTAGTTTATAAAAGGAGGAAACAACAAAGCAAGCACCAAACCATGTTGCTTGACTAACATTCTTTTGAATTTAAATGATTCCTCCCCCCCCAAAAAAAAAAAAAAGAAATCTTAAAAAAACAAACAAACAGGAAAGCATTAAGAAAAAAGAGCATCTTCAATTGTGCATGCATATTTGAATTAGGGCAAGAGGTTGTTACTACATTATAACCATGCAAGCAAGCTGTCTGTGACATGGGATAATTTAAAAGCGAAGCAAAAAAAAAATAAAGTAATCAAACAAATTAATAGCAAGTGAAGCAACTAACACCATGGAACTTTTCCTACTTTCAGACTTCAGCTGGAAGCTAAGCCTGGGGAACCTCGTTTATGGTGTTTAGCCTGTATCCAATTTGTTTTATCACCAAATGTATGCTTTAACCATTCCATCGTTAAACATGTATTCAAAACCAGGGCTCCGTTTACTACTGCAATATATTTCTAATATTCCAAAGATTGTAGGAAAGCACTTAAAAGCTTCATCAGAAGGGTAGAATGTTTTTTTCAACCTATGAGGTATCTCTCTGCAGCAAACATTAATTGAGAAGGGAGAGTATGTGAAAAGATAATAGGGCCCTGGCTATATATAGCCTATATATATAATAGGGAATGGCTTCTATTTATGCCCGCTCGGCAGGCATGAGTACTTGCTTGTGCATGTGCAGAACCGGTGTAAAAACTGGGAGTGGTCATGTCAGTCTGTAGCTCGATTCCTGAGGGCAGAAGGTGGCAGGTACGGGCAGATTCCCAGAGCTGGTCAACCAGTCTAACCAATTGGTAAGCTTTGGATTCAGTGAGAAACCTTGTCTCTAAAGAAGGAAGTGTGAAATGACAGTGGAAGACACTACATAAAATCTGGTCTCCATACACATGGGAACACATATAAAGGTGCAAAACACACACACACGTACATCCACAGACACACAGAGACAAGATAAATAGGAACCTGAAAGGATTATCAGAACTTCACAGTAACCAGAAAAAAACTAATTTTGCAAGTCATAAACCAATGGTTTACTGACACCCAATTAGACACATTTAGTGACAGGTTTGTGAAAAGTAGTGTATTTTTACGTTCAATTAATTACACTTCAAACCTCAGCTCAACTATTTTTAGCAGTAACCAGAGCTGCTTATGCTCATGACTGATCTAGATATAAAACTAGTGCTATGTCAGCTCTTTTGCGTTATAAACTTGTTTTCTGCTATCTACAGCAAGAAAAAAAAAATCTTTATTAAAGCATTTCCTCAAAACAAGGCACAATTCTACAAACATGATTTACTCTAGTCTGGAAACATGTTAATCCTAACACAGGATTAAAAGAGAAACTGTGAAACCTAGCACATTTCTCAGATGATGCCACAGCAAATAAGTTTCCTTGAAAAGCAACCAGTGAGACAGAGATGTATGCATCTGCCGAGGGCCTCTCAAAGGCACTAGTGCCATTAACTCAAAAAGGATTCTCAGAACGTATCCTAGGAAACACACATACTCACAGCACTCACACACAGACCGATATATATATACACCAGCAAACCATATAAATAGGCGCTAACACACACACTCCACATTTTGAAAAGGCCACACACAACTGAAATGGCCGAAAATGGAAAGTCTTAATAGTGTTTTCCACAAAGGGTCTTTTGGATACAGTGCTTGCAGTGTCTGCTAGCTCTGTCATGCCGGGATTCTGACCAAAGCTGTTCCACAATCAACTGCGCACCACGAAATCCTGCAGGCAAGCAAGCTGAATGAAAAATGTTGCTGCCCACCACTTACTATCTTGGCTACTTTTAATTATGAACTGTGCATGAAACAGTTGCACTATGGTTCTGATGTGAATGAATAATTCCAACTGCCAGGGTCGGCAGCCAGTGCTTTTACCTGGAATGAAAACACATCACCTCCAAAGCAATCCTCTCCACATGGCTGCCTCTTTCGTCCTTCATTCCTTCATGCCAAACACATCACTTCTTTGTGTTAAATCAATATTCTCACCATGTTCTGTTATATCGTTTGAAAATAATGCTCCAAGCTCAGTTCTTACAAATGCACGGTGTCTTCTTCAACACCAAGAGCTCTTGCTTTTTATTTATGCTCCTTTTTGTAGTTTCTTTTTCTCCTTCTAATTACAACAATTAGAGCGGGTATCTCAACCTGTGGATCATGACCCCCTTGGGGGTGAACAGTCCTTTAACAGGGGTTGATCAAGACCACCAGGAAACACAGATGTTTACATTAAATTCATTACAGTAACAAAATTACAGTTAGAAAATAGCAAATAAAAATAATTTTATGTGTGGATCACCACAACACGAGGAAATGCGAAGGGAGGTTGAGAACCACTAAATTAGAGAGACTGTGACATAATGGAGCCATGGAAGGTAGGACAATCCTGAGGGACCTCCTTGGAATGTGAATATCTTCTCCTGGTGCCTCTTTTTAAATTTTTTTATTTTAATTTTTATTAATTACACTTTATTCACTTTGTATCCCCCCTTAAACCTTAAACCTCCCTTCTCCCTTTCCAATCTCACTCTCCCTCCCCCTTCTCCACGCATGTCCCTCCCCAAGTCCACTGATATGGGTGGTCTTCCTCCCCTTCCTTCTGATCCTAGTCTATCAGGTCTCCTCAGGAGTGGCTGCATTGTCTTCTTCTGTGGCCTGGTAATGCTGCTTCCCCCTCAGGAGGAGGTAATTAAAGAGCAGGCCAATCAGTTCATGTCAGAGACAGTCCCTGTTCCCATTACAGTGGAACCCACTTGGACACTGAACTATCCTGATGCCTCTTAATAGGAATGCATGAGCTGCATACTACATTTTTTTTCATAGCTTAAATCAGAAAAAAAAATTAATGATATTGTTTGGAAGTACCCATGAAAACACATTTCTGATTATTTAAGCTGTTTTGTTCCTCTCCTTGTGTCCTGTTCTAAATTTACTAAAGTTTTTGAGAGTCTATTCCATGGGATTTTTTTTTTCAAAATTTCAGACCTATTATGTACAGCTAACAGATTAAATTGTCTTCTTTGGAAAATGTTTGAAAGCATAGGAATGCCTCGGTGTCAGGGATATAGATTCATTCTTTTCTTAGATAAGCTATGCTATATTTGTCAAACAATTGTTAGGATTTAAGCATCAATAGCATATAACTCAATGGGGGGTTATACAGAAAAATACAGGAGAAGATCTGTACCTACATTAAAAGGATAATCTATTTAGGAGGACAAGAAACAATTCACAAGAAGATAAAGAATGCATCAGTATAAGGTTCAGCCTAGTGCCTACTGAGAGCTCTACAAAGAAATGTCCTACCTTAGTTAATTCTCAGACAACCCCAAATTACAACAGAAAAGATTGATTCACAGAAATGTAGTTAGTTGCTCAAAGACATAGTCACTGGCGAAGCTGGGCTGTTCCAGGGGCAGTGGTGGGGAGGAGGTAGCCCTGTTGTTGTGGGGCTCACAATGTAGACCAGTCTGGCCTTGAACTCACAGAGACACACCTGCCTTTGACTCCTGAGTGTTGGGATTAAAGGTGTACACCACCACATCCAGCTTTGTGCTGTTTTTAAAGTTCTTTTTGATCCTAAATAGATTCTTGGTTTTTTTTTTTTTTTTTAAATAATATACTTCTGCCAGTTAGTTTACTCAGGGAAACAGAAGGCATTCCAGAAAGTTTCACAAAGGTATTTGGCTGGGGAGTGTATTTGCAGAGGTGTTGCAAGAGCTTACTGGCCTCGGAGGAAAAGGCACGCCAAAGATTTGCAGCAATCTGTATCAACTGTAGGGCTGGAAGCACACAGAGGGCTTTACAGTGATGACATTGCCAGAGGTTACAGTGATGATGTTGCTAGGGGTTACAGCAATGATGTTGCCACAGCCCTGCTGCCTGGGGCCTACCGGAGGGAGGAAATGCTGTAGCAAAAACACATAGCAGAAGTATCATGCAGAGCACCTGAGCTAAAACAGACAGAATATTCTAGGGACTGAATCTCAGGAAGAAAAAGAGGAAACATTTTAATAAGGGGAACAGTCTTTCTATATATTGGAAAATCAAATTTTTTGAGAACTAAGAATTGAGTGGTAAGCTGAGTTAAACAATCTGCAAGTAGAAAAGCTCTGGGAAGGACGTTTCCATGTTTGCAGGAAGACTGTACATCATCTTTGTTCAGCCAGGGGTAGTATGAGGGCACACCAGTGACACTGGCTGTGAATATGAGATGCTAGATTTGGGAGAACAGGGCACACAGAATGAAAATGTTCTCCCATGTGTGCAAGCTACAGAACCATGTGAGAGTGCCACTGTTTCATCCTTACGCTTTGTAGGCTCCCCTGTATGCCTCTTATTGGGACAACATAAAGAAGAAAGCCATTGATCCAGGATGACTGGCAAGCACGCTTTACAAATATCAGGACTCTGGGATACACAGAACATCAGCGATGAGTGACATATGTTCCAGCAAGGGAGCAAGCAAAGGATTGCTGCAATTCTCTAGACTGAAAAAGAACTGCAGAGCCCTTATAGTTAACAGATGGGGGGGGGGAAACATGTTGTATGAAGAGAAAGATTCTTTTGTTGAAGGTGGCCTTCTGCTTGATTCTTCAGTGAGATTTTAGAAACATCTAGAAAAAAAATGAGGGTATGGTAGGAAAGAAAATGAGCAAAGGTTAGGAGGTACAATAAAAGAGAGAAAGAAAATATGTGAAAAAATGAACTCCCCTAGTCAGTGAGTAAAGATGTGGACAGAAATATTGGAAGCCATTGGGAAAAATAGAGTGAGATTTCATTGTGGAGACACTCCAGCAGAGGTAGACATTAACTCTGTGCAAAGTGCAAAGGTCACAGCAGGAAACCTGGTGCTTTGAAAGAAAGATGAAACAGAAGTAATGAGAAGGACAACCAAGCTGCTTAAATCAAGCAAAACTTCACTATTCATGTCTCCTGATCTCTGCACTGGATCATGACCCACAGCCAAGACCCTGTCATCATCCAGCATATCATATTTGTGACAAGTCTCCTCACGGTTTCTGTCATGGACTACAAGCATTCTAAATGCAGACAGCTGATAGTTATGTTTTTAGGCGAATCCAGCTCAAAGGTCCTTTCTTCAAAGAAGCCCTATTTGGCTACCCAGGTGACATAAAACTCCTATCAGCATATGCTTATGCTAACGTCATAAATATTCCTACAGTAAGAAATGCATAACACATGAAGGGGTGTGGCAAAAAAAGGGAATCCAAAGCCACTCTTTCTTTGAAGTCTCGCAGAATAATCAAACAGTAAGAAAGAAGGAGAGGGAAGACAGAAGGAAGGAGGGAGAAAGTACTTACAATTGTCAAGTTAGACGCTTAATGTCTGTTCTGGATTGTAGCATAGTGAACAGATCATGCATGACATTGTCATATCCAAGCTAGTCACATTCATACTGGGGGATACTCCTCTTTTACCAAAACCCACAAATTATGATGTGAGTTCTCTTGTTGTTCATTGCTACTTTCTTCCTTGATAATGACTCCCACTCTCCAGCCATGTCTTCACACTTTTTGTAGACAAAGATTATCCTGAACGACATACCACAGCCTGATGATTTCCCTGAACATTGAGATCTACAGGAAATGGTTGTGTTTTGAAACAAACTGAAGAAGGTTAAATATTTTCTAATAGCATGGTAAGAGATTTAAGGTCAATCTTGCAAGTAATAACTGGGGTAACAAAAATTTCAGTTATATATTATGTATTATGAATGACTGTTCTTATTCCCTAAATCATAATGCATATTGTAAAGAAAAGTAGAAGAAGAAAGAAGTGTAAGTGCTAACTCTCTGGTTCTAGTTGCTAGAAGGCAAAGAATGCCTTTTGAACTTAAAATGAACCTGAGAAGTGAAAAAGAGCATATTTGAAAGGTGATATGCTAGGACAAGTGCAAGAAGGAACCAGGCCAAAAGGAAAATATCTCTCATAGAAATGCATCTTTGTGATCAATCCTTACTCAGAAAGGCAAACAGGGTGGACACTGGAAGAAGGAGAAATCAGGAAATAGGACAGGAGCCTACCACAGAGAGCCTCTGAAAGACTCTACCTAGCATTGTATTAAAGCAGATACTGAGATTCATAAACAATCTTTGGGCTGAGTGCAGGGAATCTTAGGAAAGAAGGGAGAGATAGCAAGACCTGGAGAGGACAGGAGCTCCACAAGGAGAGCAACAGAACCAAAATATCTGGACACAGGGGTCTTTTCTGAGACTGATACTCCAACAAAGGATCATTCATGGATATAACCTAGAACCCCTCTCAGATGTAATCCATGGTAGTTACGTATCCAAGTGGGTACCCTAGTAAGGGGAACAGGGACTGTCTTTGACATGAACTCAGTGGCTAGCTCTTTGACTGCTTCCCCCGGGTGGAGGAAAAGCCTTGCCAGGCCACAGAGGAAGACAATGCAACCAATTCTGATGAGACTAGATAAGCTAGGGTCAGATGGAAGGGGAGGAGGATCTCCCCTATCCATGGACTTGGAGAGGGGAATAATAAAAGGAGAAGTGGAGTTGGGAGAGGAGGAAGGAGGGGACTACAGCTGGGATACAAAGTGAATAAACTATAATTAATATTAAAAATAAAAATTTAATTAAAAATGCATCTTTGAAGACTTTAGGTAAAGAGCAATACAGATATTAAAAAGGTAGCTACCTGCCACAGATATGTGGCCTATGCCAAGACTGGGGAGAAAGGCAGGAATGAACAGAAGAGAGATTTCGGTGCTTACTGTCACCACAAAGCCACTTGGAGTTTGATCTAGATGACCCCTCACAATCTATTTCTAACTTCCCTCTGTAGGCCTATCTTTCCTAAGGCAGATGTATAATAACCTACAAAGAGTGTGTTAAAAATAATTATAACTAATCCTATGTCTTAAACTGTCTAAGATAGTTAGAATTTTTCTGAGAGTAACTTGTGCTTTCTGTTAGTTACTATTTTAAAACAGGTAAGAAAGGATCTCATGAAATCAGTTTGGGTTTTTGGAACTTTAGTATAAATGTTTTGACTCTTTTGATACCTACTCTCTAGTTCCCTTCTCTCATAGTCCTCCACAGAGTTGCCATTTCATTGTTAGGGTGTTACTCAGAATTCAGGAGGACAGCAGAAGCTATAGAAACAAAAGGCAAGTACAGCCACATTTGTCTTCACGCTCTGTGCTTCTCAAACTACATGAAAGCTTCCATCACTCAAACTCTCATAATAATTCTTTCTGACAAGGGGATTCTCTCCACCACAGGATCCCCAGAAACCACCAGAAAATAACCCCAAACACCTAAGATAGCACAATGGATAGAGGCCAGCTTAAAAGCTCAAGCAACAAAAGACAGAGCAATATGGCATCTCCAGAACCCAGTTACCCAGGGGCAAGTAGCCCTGGATACCCCAGCATAACTGAAATCCAAGAAGATGACCTAACAACTATGCTCATGAAGATGATAACAGAGGAAAAAATAAGATACATAAAGACATAGAGGAAGACAAACTCAAACAGAATATTGCCATCCGTAAAGAAATAGAGGAAGTTGGAGCCAAACAATTTGTGGCCTTTAGAAAGGAAACGCTTAAAGCACTGAATGAAATAAAAGAAACAGGTTGGTTCAAAGAAACAGCTGAAAGAAGTGATGGAAAAACAGGAATATACAGTCAGACAGGTGAAGGAAATCAACAAAATGGCTCAAGATCTGAAGATAGAACTGGAAAAATTGAAAAAAACACAAATAGAGGAAATTGCAGCGAGAAAGAACTTAGGGAAGAAAACAGGAACTATAGAGGTTAGCATAACCAATAGACTACAAGAGATGGAAGAAAGAATCTCAGGTGTAGAAGATACAATGGAAGAAATCAATGTATCTATCAAAGAAAATGTTAAATCCAAAATATTCTTGACACAGACAGTCCAAGAAATACAAGACAATATGAAAGGACAAAACCTAAGAATAATAGGTATAGAAGAAAAAGACTTCCTTCTCCAAGGACCAGAAAATATTTTTAACAAAATCATTGAAGAAAATTTCCCCAAGTTAAAGGAGAGGCCAATAAGAATACATGAGGCCTACAGAACACCCAACAAATTTGACCAGAAAAGAAAATCCTCCCACCACATAATAATCAAAACAGTAAGTATAAAGAACAAAGAAAAAATACTAAAAGCTGCAAGGGAAAAAGGCCAAGTAACATATAATGGCAAACCCATTAGAATCACACCTGACTTTTCAACAGAAACTATGAAAGCCAGAAGGGCCTGGACAGATATCATGCAGACCCTAAGAAAACACAGATGTCAGCCCAGGATACTACACCCTGCAAAACTCTCAGTCCTGAAAGAGAAAACAAGATATTCAATGACAAAAAACAAATCTCAACAATACCTACACACAAATCCAGCATTACAGAGGACACTGAAAGGGAAAATACAACCCCAAAAAATAGCTTCTTTCAAGAAAACACAGGAAATAATTAACCTTACAACAGTAAAACAAAAAGCAACCAAGCACACAACTTTATGAACACAGCCAACATCAAAATCAAAGGATCTAACAGCCACTGGTCATTAATCTGTCTCAACATCAATGGACTCAACTCTCCAGTAAAAAGACATAGATTAACAGAATGAATACGTAAACAAAACGCAGCAATTTGTTGCATACAAGAAACACACCTAAGGCACAAAGATAGATATTACCTGAAGGTAAAGGGTTGAAAGACGACTTTCCAAGCAAATGGACCCAAGAAGCAAGCAGTAGTAACCATTCTAATATCTGATAAAATAGACTTTCATCCAAAATTAATAAAAAGAGATGGGGAAGGACACTTCATACTCATCAAAGGAAAATTCCACCAGGAAGACATCACAATCCTGAACATCTATGGCCCAAATACAAGAGCACCCACATTTGTAAAAGAAACATTGATAAAATTTAAACCACATTTAGATCCCCACACATTAATAGTGGGAGACTTCAATACCCCACTCTCAACAAATGACAGGTCAACAAAACAGAAATTAAACAAAGAAACAATGTCTCTAACAGAGGTAATGAATCAAATGGATCTAAAAGACATTTACAGATCTTTGCACCCAAACACAAAAGAATTTACCTTCTTCTCAGCACCTCATGGAACCTTCTCCAAAATAGACCATATAGTCGGTCACAAAGCAAACCTCAACAGATACAAGAAGATTGAAATAATCCCTTGTATCTTGTCTGATCATCATGGAATAAAGCTGGACTTCAACAACAACAGAAATAGCAAAAAGCCTACACACACATGGAAACTGAACAACTTGTTACTAAATGACAGCTGGGTCAGGGAAGAAATAAAGAAAGAAATTAAAGTCTTCCTAGAACTCAATGAAAATGAAGACACAACATACCCAAACGTGTGGGACACAATGAAAGCAGTGCTAAGAGGAAAGTTCATAGCACTAAGTGCCTTCAAGAAGAAATTCGAGACAGCTCATTCAAGCAACTTAATAGCTTACTTAAAAACCCTAGAAAAAGAAGAAGCAGACACACCAAAGAGGAGTAGATGGCTGGAAATAATCAAACTCAGGGCTGAAATCCATCAATTAGAAACAAATAAAACAAATCAAAAAATCAATGAAACCAAGAGCTGGTTCTTTGAGAAAATCAACAAGATCGACAAATCCTTAGCCAAGCTAACTAAAAGGCACAGAGACACCATCCAAATCAACAAAATCAGAAATGAAAAGGGGGACATAACTACAGATACTGAGGAAATCCAAACAATCATCAGGACTTACTTCAAAAGGCTATATGCCACAAAATTTGAAAATCTAAATGAAATGAATAATTTTCTTGATTGATTTGACTTACCAAAGCTGAATCAGGACCAGGTAAATCAATTAAATAGTCGTATATCCCCCAAAGAAATAGAAGCAGTCATCAAAAGTCTCCCATCCAAAAAAAGCCCAGGACCAGATGGCTTCAGGGCAGAATTCTACCAGACCTTCAAAGAAGAGCTAACTCCAATTCTCTTCAAACTATTCCACAAAATAGAAACAGAAGGAACATTACCAAATTCATTCTATGAAGCCACAGTCACCTTGGTACCTAAACCTCACAAAAACTCAACAAAGAAAGAGAATTTCAGGCCAATCTCCCTTATGAACATTGATGCAAAAATACTCAACAAAATACTTGCAAACGGAATCCAAGAACACATCAAAGATATTACCCACTATGACCAAGTAGGCTTCATCCCAGGTATGCAGGGGTGGTTCAATATAATCCATCAATGTGATCCACCATATTAACAAACTGAAAAAAAAAACACACATGATAATTTCCCTAGATGCTGAAAAAGCATTTGACAAAATCCAAAATACATTCATGTTTAAAGTACTGGAGAGATCAAGGATACAAGGGACATATCTAAACATAGTAAAGGCAATATACAGCAAGCCTACAGCCAACATCAAACAGAACAGAGAGAAACTTAAAGCAATCCCCCTGAAATCAGGGACAAGACAAGGCTGCCCACTCTCTCCATATCTCTTCAATATAGTGCTGGAAGTCCTTGCTAGAGCAGTAAGACAGTTGAAGGAGATCAAGGGGATAAAGATTAGAAAGGAAGAGGTCGGGGGCGGAGCCAAGATGGCAACTAGCACACACAGTTTCCGAGCTGTGGAAGAGAAAAAGTTCTGAGTTGATGAGTGGAAGAACTTCTGAAGCCAGGGAAACAACGGGGAGAAACTTTCTAAACAACAGAGAACATCGCAGGAGGTGAAAACCTTGGTCTCTGGTGACCCAGGGACTTGTTTGGGGAAGGTGAAAAAGGATCCTTTGATCTCTCCGCACTCCCCTCCCCCAGACCTACCTCCTCCTCGGCACAGCAGAATCGCCATTCTCAGCGCAGACCTAACTGCCTGGGGCCTGCAGCCACTGAGGCGGAGCCCCAAGCCCTTTATCGGCAAAGGCCAGCAGTACTGTGTCTTGGAAGCCCAGATTCGCGTGGCGGCTGCACCATCCTCCCAGGACGTGAGTCTGCTAGATGCCATACTAGCTCCGCAGGAGCGCCATCACTGACGGTACGGCCCATCCAATCCCACAGTGACAGAGAATACGCTATATACTCACCAAAACCAGACAGAAACGCCATACAAGCTAGACACACCAGGCGCTGGGCCTCCGAAGCTTGGAGAGCGCAGTGAAGAGACCCCAGGGCTTCCCAGAAAGCATCTGGACTAGCAACCCAGTCTCCAGTTACAGAGGGACTTTCTAACCTGGCGGCGGAGCAGCACTGAGCTGGCGGGGCACATCAGCCCTCCAGTTTAAGACTAACCAGGGCCAAACCAGAGAACAGAAAGGCTGGTTACCCCGATTCCTACTGACGTGACCACCCTGAAATCTCCAGCTGCAGCAAGACCTCATAATCTGGCAGTGACAGCAGCACGGAACTGGCGGAGCACATCTAAGAAGCAGGGCCAAACCAGAGAGCAGAGAGCCCAGATACCCCGATCTCTGCCAAGTGACCTGCCTGTAAGTGAGTGCACCCTTGAGAATCTGCAACTCCCCTGATCCTAGGTCCTTCTAAAACAGAAGCCAGGCATCGAACCCCCTCCCACCCATATACCCACTTTGGGAAACAGAGGGGCACTTGGAACATTGAAGTTCCTGCTCTGTGGGTCTAATTGAGGAGTTAAGGCAGTTAATGCCAGAAATTGTGCTGCGATCATCACTAGCGCCTGCGACATATACATTGCAGAGCCCCTCCCACACACTCAAGGGTTCAACATTAGCCATCACTCTGTCCCTCGAGACACACGCCCACGCCCACTTACACACACACACACACACACACACACACGCACGCACGCACGCTTGCATTTGCCTCTGTTTGCGCCTGCGTACTTTCCTCCCACAGGTACAGCTAGTCCTCAGCATACGCTAAGGACACGGGACCTCTCTCAACTTCCTGAAGAATTCTCCAGACTCGAGAGAGAGACAGTACCAGTCTAATCGGCAGAATCCAAAAACAAACAGGGAAGGTCTCAGATAAGCCAATGGCCAGGGGTAGGCGAAAGAACACTTCCAACATAAATCAGGACATCATGACTTCACCAGCAAACCCCAAAATCGATGGATACTCCAATTCATCAGAAGCACAGGAAAATGACCTTAAAGCCATGCTTGCTCAATTATTTGAAGCTCATAAGGAGGAAATGAACAAATCTTTCAAAGAGTTGGCCAGTCAATTGGAGGTAAAGAAAGAAGAAATAGACAAAACCCTTAAAGAAACACAGGCAAACATAGCCAAACAAATAGAGGCACAAGTAGAGAAAAAATTAGTGGCATATAAAAAGGAAATGAACAAGGAAATAGAGTCCATCGTAGAGAGACAGGAATCCAAATTCAAACACATGAAAGAAATGGTGCAAGGCATGAAAACAGAATTAGAATCAATAAAGAAAACACAAAATGAGAAAACTCTTGAGCTGGAGAACTTGGAGAAAAGATCAGGAACCACAAAAGTAAGCATCACCAACAGAAGACAAGAGATGGAAGGGAGAATCTCTGGAGCTGAAGACACACTTGCAGAAATTGATACTTCTCTCAAAGAAAAAGTAAAATCAGAAAAATTCCAATCACAAAATAACCAAGAAATCAAGGATGCTATGGAAAGAAAAAAATCTAAGAATAATAGGAATTGATGAAAAAGAAGACTCCAGGCTCCAAGGTCCAGAAAATATTTTCAAGAAAATCATAGAAGAAAATTTTCCCAACTTAAAGAAAGAGATGTCCATAAATATACAAGAGGCCTACAGAACACCAAATAGACTAGACCAGAAAAGAAACACATCACGTCACATCATAGTCAAAACACTAAATCTACAGAACAAAGAAAAGATATTAAAAGCAGCAAGGGAAAAAGGCCAAGTAACATATGAAGGTAGACCTATCAGAATCACACCAGACTTCTCATCAGAAACTATGAAAGCCAGAAGGGCCTGGGCAAGCATCATGGAGACTCTAAGAGATCACAAATGTCAACCCAGACTACTATACCCTGCAAAGCTTTCAATCAACATAGATGGAGAAAACAAAATATTCCATGACAAAACTAAATTTACGCAATATCTATACAGCAAACCAACCCTACAGAAGATACTAGAAGGAAAACTCCAATCCAACGAAAACGAATTCACCCAAGAAAACAGGGCATACAGATAATATCCCAACAAAAATGAAAAGAAAACAAGCAATGAAAAAGGGTAAGATCATCGACTCCATTACAAAAGGAACTAACATGCATTGGTCAATATTATCTATCAATATTAATGGACTGAACTCACCAATAAAAAGACACAGGCTAACAGAATGGTTACGGAAACAGGACCCAACATTCTGTTGCATCCAAGAAACACACCTATGCAACAAAGATAAACACTACCTCAGAGTAAAGGGCTGGAAAAATGTTTTTCAAGCAAATGGTTCCAGAAAACAAGCTGGAGTAGCCATCCTAATATCTAATAAAATAGACTTTCATCCGAAATTAATCAAAAAAGATAAGGAGGGCCACTATATTCTCATCAAAGGAAAAATGCAACAAGAGGACATCACAATTTTGAATATCTATGCCCCAAATACAAGAGCACCTACATTCATAAATGAAACAATATTAAAGCTTAAATCATACATTGATCCTAATACCTTAATAGTGGGAGACTTCAACACCCCACTCTCATCAAGGGACAGATCAACCAGACAGATACCAAATAGAGAAATAAAAGCACTCACAGAATCCCTAAATCAAATGGACCTAATAGACCTCTACAGATCTTTTCACCCAAACTCAAAAGAGTACACCTTCTTTTCAGCACCACATGGAACCTTCTCAAAAATAGACCATATAGTTGGTCACAAAGCAAGCCTCAACAGATACAAAAGGATTGAAATAGTCCCTTGTATACTATCTGACCACCATGGACTAAAGCTGGACATCAATAACAACAGAAACAACAAAAAGCCGACACGCACATGGAAACTGAACAACTTACTACTCAATGACAGCTGGGTCAAGGAAGAAATAAACAAAGAAATTACAGATTTCATAGACTTCAATGAAAATGAAGGCACAACATACCCAAATTTATGGGACACATTGAAAGCAGTGCTCAGAGGAAAATTTATAGCACTAAGTGCCTACAAGAAGAAATCCATAACATCACATACAAACAACTTAATGGCCCAACTGAAAAACCTAGAAAAAAAAGAAGCAGATACACCCAAGAGGAGCAGATGGCTGGAAATAATCAAACTAAAGGCAGAAATCAATCAATTAGAAACAAATAAAATTATCCAAAGAATCAATGAAACAAAAAGCTGGTTCTTTGAGAAAATCAACAAGATAGACAAACCCTTAGCCAAACTAACTAAAAAGCAGAGAGAAACTATCCAAATCAGCAAAATCAGAAAGGAAAATGGGGACATAACTACAGACACTGAGGAAATCCAAACGATTATTAGGTCATACTACAAAAGCCTATATGCCACAAAATTTGAAAATCTAAATGAAATGGATAACTTTCTTGACAGATTCCATCTACCAAAATTAAGTCAAGATCAGGTAGAAAGACTGAATAGCCCTATATCTCCCAAGGAAATTAAAGCAGTCATTAACAGTCTCCCCTCCAAAAAAAGCCCTGGACCAGATGGCTTCAGCGCAGAATTCTACAAGACCTTCAAAGAAATACTAACACCAATTCTCCTCAAACTATTCCACAAAATAGAAATAGAAGGAACACTACCAAACTCATTCTATGAAGCCATAGTCACCTTGATACCTAAACCACACAAAGATCCAACCAAAAAAGAGAACTTCAGACCTATCTCTCTTATGAACATTGATGCCAAAATACTCAATAAAATACTTGCAAACTGAATCCAAGAACACATCAAAGATATCATCCACCATGACCAAGTAGGCTTCATCCCAGGAATGCAAGGGTGGTTCAACATACGGAAATCCATCAATGTAATCCACCACATAAACAAAATGAAGGAGAAAAACCACATGATCATCTCCTTAGATGCTGAAAAAGCATTTGACAAAGTCCAACACCCATTTATGTTTAAAGTCTTGGAGAGATCAGGGATACAAGGCACATACCTAAAGATAGTAAAGGCAATATACAGCAAGCCTATAGCCAACATCAAACTCAATGGAGAGAAACTTAAATCAATCCCACTGAAATCAGGGACAAGACAAGGCTGCCCACTCTCTCCATATCTCTTCAACATTGTACTTGAAGTCCTAGCCAGAGCAATAAGACAACTAAAGGAGATCAAGGGGATACAAATCGCCAAGGAAGAGGTCAAAGTGTCACTATTTGCAGATGATATGATAGTATACATGAGCGACCCCAAAGATTCAACCAGAGAACTTCTTCAGCTGATAAACACCTTCAGCAAAGTGGCAGGATACAAAATCAACTCAAAAAAATCAGAAACCCTCTTGTATACCAAAGACAAAAAGGCTGAGAAAGAAATTAGGGAAACAACCCCCTTCACAATAGCCACTAATAACATAAAGTACCTTGGTGTGACTCTAACTAAGCAAGTGAAAGACCTGTTTGAGAAAAACTTCAAGTCTTTGAAGAAAGAAATTGAAGAAGATCTCAGAAGATGGAAAGATCTCCCGTGCTCATGGATTGGTAGGATTAACATTGTGAAAATGGCCATCCTGCCAAAAGCAATCTACAGATTCAATGCAATTCCCATCAAAATACCAACTCAATTCTTTACAGACCTTGAACAAAAGATTCTCAGCTTCATATGGAGAAACAAAACACCCAGAATCTCCAAAACGATCCTGTACAACAACAGATCATCTGGAGGTATCTCCATTCCCGATCTCAAGCTGTACTACAGGGCAACAGTAATAAAAACTGCATGGTATTGGCATAGAAACAGAAAGGAGGATCAATGGAACCGCATAGAAGACCCAGAAATAAACCCACACACCTATGAATACTCAATATTTGACAAAGAAGCTAAATCCATTCAATGGAAAAAAAGACAGCATCTTCAACAAATGGTGCTGGACCAACTGGATGTCTACATGCAGAAAAATGAAAATAGATCCATATTTATCACCCTGCACAAAACTAAAGTCCAAGTGGATCAAGGACCTCAACATAAAACCAGATACTCTAAATCAGTTGGAAAAAAAAGTGGGGAACAGCCTAGAACTCATTGGCACAGGAGACAACTTCCTGAACAGAACTCCAACAGCACAGGCTCTAAGAGCAACAATCAATAAATGGGACCTCATGAAACTGAAAAGCTTCTGTAAAGCAAAAGACACTCTCATCAAAACAAATAGACAGCCTACAGATTGGGAAAGAATCTTCACCAACCCTTTATTTGACAGAGGGCTAATATCCAGTATATATAAAGAACTAAAGAAGCAGAAAAGCAACAAAACAAGTAATCCAATTAAAAAATGGGGAACAGAGCTAAACAGAGAATTCTCGAAAGAGGAACATCGAATGGCAGAGAAACACTTAAAGAAATGCTCAACCTCATTAGCCATTAGGGAAATGCAAATCAAAACGACCCTGTGATTTCACCTTACACCCTTCAGAATGGCCAAGATGAAAAACTCAAGTGATAGCACATGCTGGAGAGGTTGTGGAGAAAAGGGAACCCTCCTCCATTACTGGTGGGAATGTAAACTGGTTCAACCACTTTGGAAGTCAATCTGGCACTTTCTCAGACAACTAGGAGTAGTGGTACCTCAAGACCCAGCTATACCACTCCTAGGTATATACCCAAAATTTGCTCAAGTACACAACAAGGACATTTGTTCAACCATGTTCATAGCAGCTTTATTTGTAATAGCCAGAACTTGGAAACAACCCAGATGTCCATCAACGGAGGAATGGATACAGAAATTGTGGTATTTTTACACAATGGAATACTACTCAGCAACCAAAAAGGAGGAAATCATGAAATTTGCAGGCAAGTGGTGGGATCTAGAAAAGATCATTCTGAGTGAAGTATCCCAGAAGGAGAAAGACAAACTTGGTATATACTCGCTTATATAGACCTACAAGATATGATAAACATAATGAAATCTACACACCTAAAGAAGATAATCAAGAACGTGGACACAGGCGAAGGTGATTAATCCTCATTTAGAAAGACAAATGGGATGTGCACTGAACTTATGACAGGAGTCTACCACAAAAGGCATCTGAAAGACTCTACCTAGCAGTGTTTCAAAGCAGACACTAAGACTCATAACCAAACCCTCGGCAGAGTGCAGGGAATCATATGAAAGAAGGGAAGTTAGTATGATATGGAAAGGATAGGAGCTCTACAAGGACCAAATATATCCGGGCACAGGGTCTTTTCTGAGACTGACACTCAACCAAGGACCATCTATGGATATAACCTAGAACTTCTGCTCGGATGTGGCCCGTGGTAGCTCAGTAACCAAGTAGTTTTCCAAAGTAAGGGGAACACGGACTATTCTAACAGGATCTCAAGGGCAGGCTGTTTGACACCCCCCCCCAGGGGAGGAGCAGTCTGTTAGGCCACAGGGGAGGACTTTGCAGCCAGCCCGGAAGATACCTGATAAAACAGGGTCAAATGAAAGGGGAGGAGGTCCTCCCCTATCAGTGGACTTGGAAAGGGGCAGGGAGGAGACCAGGGAGGGAGTGTGGGGTTGGGGAGGGAATGAGGAAGTGGGATACAGCTGGGACACAGAATTAACAAAATGTAACTAAAAAGAAAAATAAAATTTAAAAAAAAAAAGGAAGAGGTCAAATTATCACTATTTGCAGATGATATGATAGTATACATGAGTGACCCCAAAAACTCTACCAGAGAACTCCTACAGCTGATAAACACCTTCAGCAAAGTGGCCAGATAAAAAATTAACTCAAAAAAATCAGTAGCACTCCTGTATACAAAAGACAAAAGGGCTGAGAAAGAAATTAGGGAAACAACACCCTTCACAATAGCCACAAATAACATAATATACCTCGGAGTAACCCTAACCAAGGAAGTCAAAGACTTGTATGAAAAAAATTTCAAGTCTCTAAAAAAAGAATTAGAGGAAGATATGAGAAGATGGAAAGATCTCCCATGCTCATGGCTTGGCAGGATTAACATAGTAAAAATGGCCATCTCACCAAAAGCAATCTACAGATTTAATGCAATTCCCATCAAATTACCAACACAATTCTTTACAGACCTGGAGAGAAAAATTCTTAAGTTCATATGGAATAACAAGAAACCAAGAATTGCTAAAACAATCCTCTACAATAAAAGATCTTCTGGAGGTATCTCCATCCCTGATCTCAAGCTGTACTATAGAGGAACAGTTTTTAAAACCGCATGGTACTGGCATAGAAACAGAATGGTGGATCAATGGAACCCAACAGAAGACCCAGAAATAAACCCACACACTTATGGACACCTGATCATTGACAAAGATGCCAAAACCATACAATGGAAAAAAGATAGCATCTTCAACAAATGGTGCTGGTCCAACTGGATGTCTAAATGTAGAAAAATGAAAATAGATCCATACTTATCACCCTGCACAAAACTGAAGTCCAAGTGGATCAAAGACCTCAACATAAAACCAGCCACATTAAATCGGTTAGAAGAAAAAGTGGGGAATACCCTAGAACACATTGGTACACGAGAGAACTTCCTGAACAGAACACCAACAGTACAGGCTCTAAGAGCAACAATCAATAAATGGGACCTCATGAAACTAAAAATCTTCTATAAAGCAAAGACCACCGTCATCAAAACAAAGTGATTGCATACAGATTGTGAAAGAATCTTCACCAACCCTTTATCTGACAGAGGACTCATATTCAGTATATATAAAGAACTAAAAAAGCTGAAAAGCAGCAAACCAAGTAATCCACTTAAAAAATGGGGAACATTGCTAATGAGAGAATTCTCTGTAGAGGAATATTGATGGCAGAGAAGCACTTAAAGAAATGCTCAACCTCATTAGCCATTAGGGAAATGCAAATAAAAACGACGCTGAGATTTCACCTTACACCCATCAGAATGGCCAAGATCAAAAACTCAGTGATAACACATGCTGGAGAGGTTGTGGAGAAAGGGGAACCCTTCTTCACTGCTGGTGGGAATGTAAACTTGTACAACCACTCTGGAAATCAATCTGGCACTTTCTCAGACAAATAGGAATAGCGCTTCCTCAAGATCCAGCCATACCACTCCTAAGCATATATCCAAAAGAGGCTCAAGTACACAAAAAGGACATTTGCTCAACCATGTTTGTAGCAGCTTTATTTGTAATAGCCAGAAGCTGGAAACAACCCAGATGCCCCTCAACTGAAAAATGGATGCAGAAACTGTGGTACATCTATACAATGGAGTATTACTCAGCAATGAAAAATAAGGAAATCATGACATTTGCAGGTAAATGGTGGGACCTGGAAAGGATCATCCTGAGTGAGTTGTCCCAGAAACAAAAAGACACCCACGGTATATACTCACTCATATAGACATACAACATAGGATAAACCTACTAAAATTTATACATCTAAACAAACTAAGCAAAAGAGAGGACCCTAACTAAATGCTCAATACCCATCCTGAAAGGCAAAGAGGATGGACATCAGAAGAAGAAAAAAAACAGGAAACAAACTAGGAACCTGCCACTGAGGGACTCTGAAAGCCTCTGCCCTACAGACTATCAAAGCAGATGCTGAGCCTGATGGCCAACTGACGGGCAGAGTGAATGGAATTTTATGTAAGAAGTGGGAAATAGCAACAGCTGAAGAGGACAGGAACTCCACAAGGAGAGCAACAGAACAAGAAAATTTGAACACAGGGAACTTCCCAGAGACTCATACTCCAACCAAGGACTATTCATGGAGATAACCTAGAACCCCTGCACAGATGTAGTGTCATGGCAGTTCAGTGTCCAAGTGGGTTATATAATAATGGGAAGAGGGACTGCCTCTGACATAATCTGATTGGCCTGCTCTTTGATCACCTCCCCCAGAGGGGGAAGCAGCCTTACCAGGCCACAGAAGATGACAATGTAGCCACTTCTGATGAGAACTGATAGACTTAGATCAGAAAAAAGAAGAGGAGGACCTCCCCTATCAGTGGACTTGGGGAGGGGCATTCATGCAGAAAGGGGAGGGAGGGTTGTATGGGGAGGGGAGGAGGGAGGGGCTTATGGGGGGGGAATAGAAAATGAATAAACTGTAATTAATAAAAGTTAAATAAAAAATTAAAAAATAAAACCCTTAAAGTTATCTTAAATTGTCAACAAAAACTAGAAAGTAGTGTCTTATGTCTAAATTCCCCAACCGCCATTGTTAACTAGTTTCTGAATTCTGAATGTTTTCTGTTAAGTAAGCTCTGAGTGCTGAGACCTAGGGGCAAGGCAGAAATGACTTCGAAAACTGTATGCATAGTTTCAGATAACCAAGTCATCCCATATCTAAGAAAACAACCACCTCACAAAATTACTTAAAAGCACGTAGAGAATTTTAAATATCCTCTTTTGCCTGACAGGTTTAATCCGTTCTAATTATTGTTAGGCTACTACATTGTTAGTAGATTTGTTCAAATCTTAAAGGTTAAAGAGAATAGTACCCAAACTACTTTCTCTCGTGGCCACAAACATCAGGATGGTGTCATTGCAGCCTGTTCGTACAGTGTTACAACATGAAGCCTAAAGACTGCATTTAGACCCAAACTTGTCACCTTGGACTGCTGTCAAGTTCTCAGTCTTGGCAACATCTCTCACCATCTAGATAATGACTTCAATTACTCCATGCTTCACTTTCAAAACATAGTTTCTTTTGGACTCAGATAGCAACAATTCATATCTTAAAGTTTCAGACCAATGGTGAAAGCATGTGTGCCTTCCACACCACAGAGATGAAGCTGCCAGTAATTCTATGTTCTAATCACGCCCATCTGATGTGTTCAACCTTCAGAATGTCCTGGTGCCTTTTCTCTGGAGTGTTTCAGATAAATATCAGAAAGTTGGAGGTAAGACCTTCCTAAAAGATTTAGTGAGAGCCCTGGCCTGACCTTGACCTCTTTTCACCACAGAGAAAGTGTGGAATTTCATGGTGTGCACTAAGCAGTTACTGTTCCCGCATTGTGCCATGTAAGCAATAATCCACTTGGTACAAGCAACATTTTTCCTTTCTTTGACTGGCAGTAAAACTTGGTGCAGATTCTGTGGCAATTAAAAACTTGAGTCTGTAAGGTCCTGAACCTTTACATTTCTTCTTAGTCAAGACAGGAATTGTCTGAGTTCTGAGCAACAAAGGATGTGTATGTTTTTAAAAACAGCTAAAAACTCAGGGAAAACAAAGACAGAAGAAGATGCTACTGAAAAAGTTGAGAATAGGTACAAACAATAGTTTGCCTCATATTGTATCTGAAGACATTTCAACCAAAATCAATCATATATATTTACAAAATTAGGAAGATAAGAATTGTGTGTTGTGTGTGGAATTAAAAAAAAAAAAAGATGTGCATACAAAAAAGAGTAATAACCCAGCCAGCAAAAGGATCGTGTGGGGGGGGGTAATTATGAATAGAAGGTTGAATATTATCAAAGTACATGATATTTGTGAATGAAGGATGTCATATTAAAACACATCACTTTGTAGAATGAACATACATTCATTTCAAATTGTTCAGACCAGTACCATACATGAAGAAAGACTTTGAATAATAATAGGACACAAACATAGCTAACGCTTTTTCATGAATTCTCTTACTTAATTTTACTCTTAAACCAACATACAGACAATGAGAGAAAAGTCAGAAATAAAACCAAACCCAAAATACATAAATACAAACATCAACAAATCCCCAAATGAGAAAGTGGGAATTATGTTGGTGAACCCTGTATGATTATATGAAATGTAAGTGTGAATATAATATTATACCCTAGGAAATGTCACACTGGGTAGCAATTGTGACAGAAAATAATTTAGTCCTTATTACAATAAAATTACTTTTCCACACATCACCTCAGTAAACAAAGATACAAACTCTATAAGAGTAAGAAAAAGATGATATCACTGTGTGTTGTTATTGGGAAAGCAGTTACAGAAGTTCTGGCATGTGCCTTCATGAACTCACTAAGAATTCACAGACCAAGTGGCCCTCATGTGCTGGCAATGCAACAGAGTTAGCAGCTAAAGGTTCTGCTTCCAGGAATCTGGCCACCTAATCAATGAAGCTAGAAGTGGAGTTGCTCAGACACTAAGGGAACAAACCATCAAGACATCTCACTTTGCAGTCTTCAGATACCCAGTTTTGCACACATAATTTTAAGTTGCAGTTCTGACTTTGAAAAGATGATTAGTCAAAGTGTTGAGAAGGAGCCCTAAATGAGGGTTTTTTTGTTGTTGTTGTTGTTTTTTGTTTTTTTTATCCAACTCCTATTCCCAAGGCTCAGGGGACATCACAGAAGAGATAGCAGAGCTAAGGTTAGGGAGAAAAACAGTAAAATGTCTTCTGGACATTCATGGCTACTGCATGTATGAGTTCACAGCAAATGCGGTTAGGCCTGCACAAAACCAAGCCAGCCAAAAATCTCAGCAGAGATGGGGGAGTGGATCCCGATGCCTACCCAGTAATGAAGAACTGTTGCTAGATAGTTGAAAATACTTGGGAAAGGGAGACATTTTTTATATTTAATTGTTGAGAATGTCAAACATGAATACTTTACTTACATCTCTTTCATCTATCTTGTCCTCATTCTTTCTCTAATTCATGACCCTTTCTTCTACAATTATTATTCATTACACACATAACAGACACAGGCCCATAGATATTAAAATACAATGTATACCTTTTAGTTCTAACTAGTATCTTGATTCCTCACTCATTACCACACCTAGTGAGGAAAAAATTTACATCTCATATTGAAAGTAAGAAATAAAATTAATGGTCACAAAGCCTTTAACTGACTTCCACATCTTCTAGTCTGAACTAGAACTAGAAAATGGCTAAGTTCTAAAACAGCTTTTTAACTCTAGCTTCAATGTAAAAATATTAACAATAGTATGTGTTCATTTAACATACTGATGTGTACTGCAAACCAACTAACATTCTCTATTCTCTATCTTCCATAAATCAGAAGCTGATGCACCTTTCTATACGTAAGTTATCTTTTTTTCTCCTACTGATTTTCATCTGTAATATGTTGTTATATGAGAAATGTTGTTGCTATCACAGCTATGTTTCTTTGAAGTTCCAAAGTCTTAATTAAGTGTTTCTCAAGCTGTCTCTACATCATGTGAATTTCCAGGTCAACATCTTTTAAGCTGAGACCTATTTGGGATTAGTCCGTATTGCTGGAATAAATTAACTAAAACAATGTCTATCAGACTAATAACTCCCATACCATGAATTACTTCAAGGATGTCTACAAGAGTTGAGCAGTAAGAACAATAGGATGAAGGACTGAAGGATGGAATGAGAAACTTGAATATTAAGTTCACCCTTGAGATCAGTTGTTAGACTTGTGACTTTTAATTTCCTTCGGTCCATGTAACACTGCATCAGATTTTGTACAGGCTCCCCTTGCAAAACAGCCATGTCAACATCAGCAACTTAACATTTTAGCTCCTGCAGTTTATTAGGAGTTTCCAAATCATGAAAATCCTGCCTCTTGATATAAATATCTATTCTTTTAAAATTTACATGCTTTCCTGTGAGATAGCTCTTTTTTACATAAAAATACTTTATGGCCCTAAGATGTAGCTCAATGGTAGTGTACTTGTCTAACATACGTGAATCTTTATATCTAAACACAAGCATTTCAAAACAATTTTTAAAGGGTAACATATTTCATAGGGATGGTAATGATGATATAATTGTATAGATGCAATACTAGAGTATTAGACATATCCAACACAAATACTTGCAAGAATCCTATACCTCTCTAAGATAAGGTTAAGTGCAAAAGTCATCATTTCTTTACCCCAAGTTTCTAATAGAAAAAAAAGCAATACAATTCTAATTGCCACAATACTTTAAATAACAACGTAAATAGCCTAGGAATAGTTATAGTATATATATATATGTATATATATATATATATATATATATACATATATATATATATATAAAATTTTTCAGTATGACATGTAAACTAAAAGTAGAAATCATTAGTCTAGGAATTTAGAGAAATAAGAAATTACAAAACTGAGCAGGAAAAATTTAAAGGACTCGGTTAAGAAAATCGCTAACTGAAATCAAGACTGTGATCCTTGCAGAATGAGAAAACAGAGAGAAAGAAAAATTCATTCAGCAAGTTAGAGTTGAATAAATTTTCGGACCTCAGGAAAAAAATGCATTTTTTTTAAATAATTACACTTTATTCATTTTGTATCCCCCCATAAGCACCTCCCTCCTCCCTACCCGAT
Source organism: Psammomys obesus (assembly GCF_907164565.1). NCBI lineage: Eukaryota > Metazoa > Chordata > Mammalia > Rodentia > Muridae > Psammomys > Psammomys obesus. The sequence continues at coordinate 11,858,234 of NW_026594428.1, forward strand.
CCCCCCTCCCTCCCCTTTCTGCATGCATGCCACTCCCCAAGTCCACTGATAGGGGAGGTTCTCCTCTCCTTTCTGATCTTAGTCTATCAGTTCTCATTAGAAGTGGCTGCATTGTCCTCTACCATGGCCTGGTAAGGCTGCTCCCACCTCAGGGGGAGGTGATCAAAGAGCAGGCCAATCAGATTATGTCAGAGGCAGTCCCTCTTTCCATTACTATGTAACCCACTTGGACACTGAACTGCCATGGGCTACATCTGTGCAGGAGTTCTAGGTTATCTCCATGAATAGTCCTTGGTTGGAGTATGAGTCTCTGGGAAGTTCCCTGTGTTCAAATTTTCTTGTTCTGTTGCTCTCCTTGTGGAGTTCCTGTCCTCTCCAGCTGTTGCTATTTCCCACTTCTTACATAAAATTCCATTCACTCTGCCCATCAGTTGGCCATCAGGCTCAGCATCTGCTTTGATAGTCTGTAGGGCAGAGGCTTTCAGAGGCCCTCTGTGGTAGGCTCCTAGTGTGTTTCCTGTTTTCTTCTTCTTCTGATGTCCATCTTCTTTGCCATTCAGGATGGGGATTGAGCATTTTAGTTAGGGTCCTCTCTCTTGCTTAGTTTCTTTAGACGCACAGATTTTAGTGGGTTTGTCCTATGTTGTATGTCTATATGAGTGAGTATATACGGTGGGTGTCTTTTTGCTTCTGGGACAACTCACTCAGGATGATCCTTTCCAGGTCCCACCATTTACCTGCAAATTTCATGATTTCCTAATTTTTCATTGCTGAATAATATTCCATTGTGTAGATGTACCACAGTTTCTGCATCCACTCTTCAGTTGAGGGGCATTTGGGTTGTTTCCAGCTTCTGGCTATTACAAATAAAGCAGCTACAAACATGGTTGAGCAAATGTTCTTTTTGTGCGGATGATATGATAGTATACATGAGTGACCCCAAAAACTCTACCAGGGAACTCCTACAGCTGATAAAAACCTTCAGCAAAGTGGCCAGATACAAAATTAACTCAAAAAAGTCAGTAGCCCTCCTGTATACAAAAGACAAAAAGGCTGAGAAAGAAATTAGGGAAACAACACCATTCACAATAGCCACAAATGACATAAGGTACCTCAGAGTAACCCTAACCAAGGAAGTCAAAGACTTGTATGAAAAAAATTTCAAGTCTCTGAAAAAAGAATTAGAGGAAGATATGAGAAGATGGAAAGATCTCCCATGCTCATGGCTTGGCAGGATTAACATAGTAAAAATGGCCATCTCACCAAAAGCAATCTACAGATTTAATGCAATTCCCATCAAAAGCCAACACAATTCTTTACAGACCTGGAAAGAAAAATTCTCAACTTCATATGGAATAACAAGAAACCGAGGATTGCTAAAACAATCCTCTACAATAAAAGATCTTCTGGAGGTATCTCCATTCCTGATCTTAAGTTGTACTATAGAGCAACAGTTATAAAAACTGCATGGTACTGACATAGAAACAGAATGGTGGATCAATGGAACCGAACAGAGGACCCGGAAATAAACCCACAAACTTATGGACACCTGATCATTGACAAAGATGCCAAAACCATACAATGGAAAAAAGATAGCATCTTCAACAAATGGTGCTGGTCCAACTGGATGTCTAAATGTAGAAAAATGAAAATAGATCCATACTTATCACCCTGCACAAAACTGAAGTCCAAGTGGATCAAAGACCTCAACATAAAACCAGACACATTATATCGGCTAGAAAAAAAAAAAGTGGGGAATACCCTAGATCTCATTGGTACAGGAGGAAACTTCCTGAACAGAACACCAACAGCACAGGCTCTAAGAGCAACAATCAATAAATGGGACCTCATGAAACTGAAAAGCTTCTGCAAAGCAAAGGACACCGTCATCAAAACAAAGCGACTGCCTACAGATTGTGAAAGAATCTTCACCAACCCTTTATCTGACAGAGGACTCACATCCAGTATATATAAAGAACTAAAGAAGCTGAAAAGCAGCAAACCAAGTAATCCACTTAAAAAATGGGGAACAGAGCTAAACAGAGAATTCACTGTAGAGGAATATGGAATGGCAGAGAAGCACTTAAAGAAATGCTCAGCCTCATTAGCCATTAGGGAAATGCAAATCAAAACGACCCAGAGATTTCACCTTACACCCATCAGAATGGCCAAGATGAAAAACTCAAGGGACGGTGGGCGGGGCAAGATAGCAAGATAGCGGCGCCAGGAGGAGTCTCATTCTAAGGAGCAGCACAGCAGGATTGGCACAGTGACCAGCAATCAGAACTCTCAGCCATAAAACACAAGTGATTGTGTTTCACAGGTGAGAGGATACCCCACAGTGGAGGATTCAATCAGCTTTAACTCACCCAGCTAAACCAAGGAAGAGATCCTGGTTCTGCCAGGCGCTTGGTCGCCAGCCCAGAGCTACACGCCAGCGCGATCTAGTCACGGTCCCAGACTGAACTGTGGGCCCACAACACCATAGACTGGATTTCCCAGTCGAGAGATAACCCCACGAAGCAGGAAATGATTGGGACCGACCTTAGGCCACCCAGACATCCCCTGGAAAAGACTCAGATTCCACCGGCGCCCCAGGAGCCAGCCCAGAGACAGAGCCAGGGACCCAGTCGCCCGCATGAAGCCCTGCCTGCGCGCCTGATTCGCTGCCTCAGATAGAACTGTGGGCACCAGGGCACCAGAGACTGCGTTTCACTGTCAGGTGCAAACCCACAGGGAGGGAAACTGCTGGTCTGATCTCAGAGCACTCACCCGACAACCCCACCCCAAAAAGGTCTCTGGAAAATTACCCAGTTTAGGCAGCAGCCAAGGCTCCGAAAGGCCAGAAAGGTAGAGCCTCAAGCGGGCATCTGTGCCTGTGGGTTCTACTCAACACCCCAGAATGAACAGTGGTCCCCAAAGCAAAGACTGGGTGTCTCTGGCAGGAGGAAACCCCTAGCGGAGGGGATCATCAGGTCTAATGCTCAGGACACACAGCACCAAAAGACTTCCTGGATTCACGCAGACTCTAGGGTCTAATGCAGGCAGGAGAGCTCTGCTCAGCCACCATTATTGAGTTCCCCTAGGGCACTGGGACACACAGCTACAGTTTTTGTAGCATCCTCAGACCTACAAAAACCAGAGAGCCATTACAGCAGCCCTCAGATACTGTGCCAAGGATCAACCAGTTATCCCTAGCTAGACTGTCAAAATTGTGGGAATCCCTGGTCCTTCAAGAGGGCTGCACCCACAGCATCTGGACCAGAGCAGTGCCTGCAGCTGCCATCCTAGGCAGGGACACACAGCTTCTGATCCAGAGTAAGGCACCCAGCCTCCAGACCAGAGCAGCGCCCCCAGGCGCCAACTCAACCTAGGTGCACTTTCTCAAGGCCCAGAGCAGAGCACTCAGACTCTGGCCCAGAGACTTGCTGAGTGCACCTATAACTTTTCTGGACAGAGCTATGTGCCCCAGGATAACAGACTGAGTTTCCCTGTTGGGAGAAAACCCCACAGCTAGGGAATCAGCAGGTTCCTCAAGAGGACTGTACATGGAAATTTAGTGAGCAGCAGCACACTAAATTTATAACAAGAAACCCAGCAGTGGGGCAGCTGTCTTGAGAAATTCTATGGGTAAGAGGAGATCCCCCCCTACCTAACATAGACCACAGCTACTACTCAGGGCTATAAACCTGAGGTGAGCAGTGGCAACTCTGGAGAAACACTGGCGATACAGTGACCATAACCAAAAAGCAGAGAAGGACTCCTTCAGGAAAAATCATCTTCCGGCCAAGGGGATACTCCCTACCTCAGGACTCCAGGAAGCACAGAAACTAACAGCCAACACCTAAATCAGCCCAATGGGTAGAGGTCAGCGTAAATGCTCAACCAACAAAAGACAGAGCAATATGGCATCTCCAGAACCCAGCCATTCAGGGACGAACCGCCATGGACAACACAGCATAATAGAAAATCAAGAAGATGACCTTACATCTATGCTGATGAAGAGGATAATAGAGGAAACAAATAAAATACGTAAAGAATTAGAGGAAGATAAAACCAAACAGATCATGGCTATCCGTAAAGAAATGGAGGAAGATAAAGACAAGCAGATTAGGGCCAACCGTGAAGAAATACAGGAAGATGCAGCCAAACAGCTTGTGACCTTCAGAGAAGAAATAATTAAATTTCTGAAAGAAATAAAAGAGACAGAGTTGAAGGAACTAAAAGAAAAAGAGGAAAATACAAGCAGACAGGTGAAGGAAGTAAACAAAACAACTAAAGACCTGAAGATAGAACTAGAAAAATTGAAGAAAACACAAATGGAGGAAATAATGGAGAGGAAGAATTTAGGGAAGAAAACAGAAACTACAGAGGTAAGCACACCCAACAGAATACAAGAAATGGAAGAAAGAATCTCAGGTATAGAAGATACAATGGAAGAAATCGATGTATCTGTCAAAGAAAATGTTAAATCCAAAAAATTCCTGACACAGACCGTCCAAGAAATCCAAGACAATATGAAAAGACAAAACCTAAGAATAACAGGAATAGAGGAAAAAGAAGACTCCCTTCTATGAGGCCCAGAAAATATTTTCAACAAAATCATTGAAGAAAATTTCCCCAAGTTAAAGGAGAAGCCAATAAGGATACATGAGGCCTACAGAACACCCAACAAATTTGACCAGAAAAGAAAATCTTCCTGCCGCATAATAACCAAAACAGTAAGTATACAGAACAAAGAAAAAATACTAAAAGCTGCAAGGGAAAAAGGCCAAGTAACATATAATGGCAAACCCATTAGAATCATACCTGACTTTTCAACAGAAACTATGAAAGCCAGAAGGGCCTGGACAGATATCATGCAGAAGCTAAGAGTACACAGATGTCAGCCCACGCTACTATACCCTGCAAAACTCTCAGTCCTCATAGATGGAGAAAACAAGATATTCAATGACAAAAACAAATTTCAACAATACCTACACACAAATCCAGCATTACAGAAGACACTGAAAGGGAAAATACAACCCAAGAAAATTAGCTTCTGTCAAGAAAACACAGGAAATAATTAACCTTACTACAGCAAAACAAAAAGCAACCAAGCAAACAACCTTATGAACACAGCCAACATCAAAATCAAAGGATTTAACAGCCAATGGTCATTAACCTCTCGCAACATCAATGGACTCAACTCTCCAATAAAAAGACACAGATTAACAGAATGGATATGTAAACAAAACCCAGCAATCTGTTGCATACAAGAAACACACCTAAGGCACAAAGATAGATATTACCTGAGGGTAAAATGTTGGAAGACGACTTTCCAAGCAAATGCACCCAAGAAACAAACAGTAGTAGCCATTCTAATATCTGATAAAATAGACTTTCAACCAAAATTAATAAAAAGAGATGAGGAAGGACACTTCATACTCATCAAGGGAAAATTCCACCAGGAAGACATCACAATCCTGAACATCTATGCCCCAAATACAAGAGCACCCACATTTGTAAAAGAAACATTGATAAAATTTAAACCACATATACATTCCCCACACATTAATAGTGGGAGACTTCAACACCCCACTCTCAACAAATGACAGGTTAAAAAAACAAAAATTAAACAAAGAAACAATATCTCTGACAGAGTTCATGAATCAAATGGACCTCACAGACATTTACAGAACTTTACACCCAAACACAAAAGAATTTACCTTCTTCTCAGCACCTCATGGAACCTTCTCCAAAATAGACCATATAGTTGGTCACAAAGCAAGCCGCAACAGATACAAGAAGACTGAAATAATCCCTTGTATCTTGTCTGATCACCATGGAATAAAGCTGGACTTCAACAACAACAGAAATAGCAAAAAGCCTACACACACATGGAAACTGAACAACTTGTTACTAAATGACAGCTGGGTCAGGGAAGAAATAAAGAAAGAAATTAAAGTCTTCCTAGAACTCAATGAAAATGAAGACACAACATACCCAAACTTGTGGGACACAGTGAAAGCAGTGCTAAGAGGAAAGTTCATAGCACTAAGTGCCTTCAAGAAAAATTCGAGACAGCTCATTCAAACAACTTAATGGCCCACTTAAAAACCCTAGAAAAAGAAGAAGCAGACACACCAAAGAGGAGTAGATGGCTGGAAATAATCAAACTCAGGACTGAAATCCATCAATTAGAAACAAATAAAACAATTCAAAGAATCAATGAAACCAAGAGCTGGTTCTTTGAGAAAATCAACAAGATCGACAAACCCTTAGCCAAGCTAACTAAAAGGCAGAGGGAGACCACCCAAATCAACAAAATCAGAAATGAAAAGGGGGACATAACTACAGACACTGAGGAAATCCAAACAATCATTAGGACTTACTTCAAAAGTCTATATGCCACAAAATTTGAAAATCTAAATGAAATGGACCATTTTCTTGATCGAATTGCCAAAGCTGAATCAGGACCAGGTAAATCAATTAAATAGTCCTATATCCCCCAAAGAAATAGAAGCAGTCATCAAAAGTCTCCCATCCAAAAAAAGCCCAGGACCAGATGGCTTCAGGGCAGAATTCTACCAGACCTTCAAAGAAGAGCTAACTCCAATTCTCTTCAAACTATTCCACAAAATAGAAACAGAAGGAACATTACCAAACTCATTCTATGAAGCCACAGTCACCCTGGTACCTAAACCTCACAAAGACTCAACAAAGAAAGAGAATTTCAGGCCAATCTCCCTTATGAACATTGATGCAAAAATACTTAACAAAATACTCGCAAACTGGATCCAAGAACATATCAAAGATATTATCCACTATGACCAAGTAGGCTTCATCCCAGGTATGCAGGGGTGGTTCAATATACAGAAATCCAATAATGTGATCCACCATATTAACAAACTGAAAGAAAAAAACCACATGATAATCTCCCTAGATGCTGAAAAAGCATTTGACAAAATCCAACATCCATTCATGTTTAAAGTACTGGAGAGATCAGGGATACAAGGCACATATCTAAACATAGTAAAGGTGATTTACAACAAGCCTACAGCCAACATCAAACTGAAGAGAGAAACTTAAAGCAATCCCATTGAAATCAGGGACTAGACAAGGCTGCCCACTCTCTCCATATCTCTTCAACATAGTGCTGGAAGTCCTTGCTAGAGCAAGCAATAAGACAGTTGAAGGAGATCAAGGGGATACAGATGGGAAAGGAAGAAGTCAAATTATCACTATTTGCAGATGATATGATAGTATACGTGAGTGACCCCAAAAACTCTACCAGGGAACTCCTACAGCTGATAAAAACCTTCAGCAAAGTGGCCGGATACAAAATTAACTCAAAAAAATCAGTAGCACTCCTCTATACAAAAGACAAAAGGGCTGAGAAAGAAATTAGAGAAACAACACCCTTCACAATAGCCACAAATGACATAAGGTACCTCAGAGTAACCCTAACCAAGGAAATCAAAGACTTGTATGAAAAAAATTTCAAGTCTCTGAAAAAAGAATTAGAGGAAGATATGAGAAGATGGAAAGATCTCCCATGCTCATGGCTTGGCAGGATTAACATAGTAAAAATGGCCATCTTACCAAAAGCAATCTACAGATTTAATGCAATTCGCATCAAATTACCAACACAATTCTTTACAGACCTGGAAAGAAAAATTCTCAACTTCATATGGAATAACAAGAAACCCAGAATTGCTAAAACAATCCTCTACAATAAAAGATCTTCTGGAGGTATCTCCATCCCTGATCTCAAGCTGTACTATAGAGCAACAGTTATAAAAACTGTATGGTACTGACATAGAAACAGAATGGTGGATCAATGGAATCGAACAGAAGACCCAGAAATAAACCCACACACTTATGGACACCTGATTTTTGACAAAGATGCCAAAACCATACAATGGAAAAAAGATAGCATCTTCAACAAATGGTGCTGGTCCAACTGGATGTCTACATGTAGAAAAATGAAAATAGATCCATACTTATCACCCTGCACAAAACTGAAGTCCAAGTGGATCAAAAACCTCAACATAAAACCAGACACATTAAATCGGCTAGAAAAACAGTGGGGAATACCCTAGAACTCATTGGTACAGAAGAAAACTTCCTGAACAGAACACCAACAGCACATGCTCTAAGAGCAACAATCAATAAATGGGACCTCATGAAATTGAAAATCTTCTGTAAAGCAAAGGACACCATCATCAAAACAAAGCAACTGCCTACAGATTGGTAAAGAATCATCACCAACCCTTTATCTGACAGAGGACTCATATCCAATATATATAAAGAACTAAACAAGCTGAAAAGCAACAAACCAAGTAATCCACTTAAAAAATAGGGAACATTGCTAAAGAGAGAATTCTCTGTAGAGGAATATGGAATGGCAGAGAAGCACTTAAAGAAATGCTCAACCTCATTAGCCATTAGGGAAATGCAAATAAAAACGACGCTGAGATTTCACCTTACACCCATCAGAATGGCCAAGATGAAAAACTCAAGGGACAACACATGCTGGAGAGGTTATGGAGAAAGGGGAACCCTTCTTCACTGCTGGTGGGAATGTAAACTTGTACAACCACTCTGGAAATCAATCTGGCACTTTCTCAGACAAATAGGAATAGCGCTTCCTCAAGATCCAGCCATACCACTCCTAAGCATATATCCAAAAGAGGCTCAAGTACACAAAAAGGACATTTGCTCAACCATGTTTGTAGCAGCTTTATTTGTAATAGCCAGAAGCTGGAAACAACCCAGATGCCCCTCAACTGAAAAATGGATGCAGAAACTGTGGTACATCTATACAATGGAGTATTATTCAGCAATGAAAAATAAGGAAATCATGAAATTTGCAGGTAAATGGTGGGACCTGGAAAGGATCATCCTGAGTGAGTTGTCCCAAAAGCAAAAAGACACGCATGGTATATACTCACTCATATAAACATACAACATAGAATAAACCCACTAAAATCTGTACATCTAAACAAACTAAGCAAAAGAGAGGACCCTAACTAAAATGTTCAATCCCCATCCTGAAAGGGAAAGAGGATGGACATCAGAAGAAAAAGAAAATAGGAAACAACTTCGGAACCTACTACAGAGGGCCTCTGAAAGCCAGAAGAAAACAGGAAACAACCTTGGAACCTGCCACAGAGGGCCTCTGAAAGCCTCTGCAGTATAGACTGTCAAAGCAGATGCTGAGCCTGATGTACAACTGATGAGCAGAGTGAATGGAATTTTATGTAAGAAGTGGGAAATAGTAAGAGCTGGAGGGGACAGGAACTCCACAAGGAGAGCAACAGAACAAGATAATTTGAACACAGAAAACTTCCCAGAGACTCATACTCCAACCGAGCACTATTCAGCACTATTCGTGGAGATAACCTAGATCCCCTGCACAGATGTAGCCCTTATCAGTTCAGTGTCCAAGTGGGTTACATAATAATGAGAAGAGGGACTGCATCTGACATAATCTGATTGGTCTGCTCGTTGAATACCTCCTCCTGAGGGGGGAGCAGCCTTACCAGGCCATGGTAGAGGACAATGCAACCACTTTTGATGAGAACTGATAGACTAAGATCAGAAAGAAGAGGAGAACCTCCCCTATCAGTGGACTTGGGGAGGGGCATGCATGCAGAAAGGGAAAGGAAGGTGGGATCGTGAGGGGAGGAGGGAGGGGCTTATGGGGGGATACAAAATGAATAAAGTGTAATTAATAAAAATTAAAAAAAATTTAAAAAAAGCTCAAGTGACAACACATGCTGGAGAGGTTGTGGAGAAAGGGGAACCCTTCTCCACTGCTGGTGGGAATGTAAACTTGTATAACCACTCTGGAAATCAATCTGGCGCTTTCTCAGACAACTAGGAATAGTTTTTCCCCAAGATCCAGCCATACCACTCTTAGGCATATATCCAAAAAAATGCATCTTAATAATGATAATACCCTATGCCCTAGAATAAAAATTGGCTTGCAAGGTCAATTTATTTGTGTCATATGGCGACCTTTGTTCATGCTCTATTCCCTGTTATTCTAGATGTGGGAGTTTTTTTTTAATTATTCGGAGGCATACTACACATGTGTAGAGGTCACGGGACAGCGTTCACAGGTATGTTCATTTTCTCTGTTCACCATATGGAGGCTGAGTGCAGATCATTGGAATTGGTCATAAGCACCTTTACCTATTGAGCAATTTCACTAGCCCTCAAGATGTAGTCTTTAGACTACAGGTCAGATCTATGTTGGTCAGGTTAAGAATTAGGAGTCCTACCACAGGCCACCCCCACCCTGGACCAGAAGTAGTACTGAGTGAGATCACTGATTAATGTATACGGATGTTAGAGTTTAGGGAACACGACTAGATCCACAGCCCCAACACTGACCAAGCACAGCTCAGAGAGGCTGAGATCTACCGTAGGGTTGATTTCTAGTAGTCACTGCATAGCAATTATTTGGAAATACTAAAATTACATAACTAAGCCGCCACTTGTATATAATACATGGAGTGTAGGCACTAACATAGGTCATTTATAGGGTATCTTGCTTATCTGAAACCTTAGGTATAGAAACATAGAGAACAGGGAAACAAAACATGCTTCAAATTAAGTACCAAGTCTTAATAATAAACTATAGCCATTATAGTCAGCAAAGCACTGACATTTTCAGAGAGAAAGGTGAATTCTTAGTTCTTAACAGCATGAACACAAGAGGTTATAATTAGTAGGCACTAATGTCAGAAGATTAACCTTTTATTTCTCATGGAAGTGATTTCCTCATTACCAAGAATTATTCTTAGTGCATTAGACTGCAGCTACATCAACTCCACACTAGGCCTTCTAGATCACTTATTTTTTTTCTCAATTTATTCATTATATATCCCGATTGAAGCCCCCTCCCTCAGCTCCCCACAGTCTTACAGTCCCGCCCTATTTCACCCTATCCCTTCCCCTAATCCACTGAAAGGGGGAGTTCTCCACCATTGGTATCTTCCTTAGCTTGTTAAGTCTCATCACGACTGCCACTACAGAAAACTATGACCAAACAATAAGCAGAGTCATGGGCCCCAGTCCCAGTGAATGCATCTACAAAGTAACTCTGGCACCTAAGGCTCAGGTAATATTGCAGAAGAGGGAACAGAAGAAATAGAATAGCCAGGGTATCAGGGAGTTTTCTGTGAGACTGTGTCTCTAGTAGCATCAGAAGCAACACCCATAAAGTCTCAGCAGCACGAGCTGAATAAAGAAACAACATGCCAAATAGACAAGCCAAAGTGAACTGAGAAAGTAAAAAACCCAAGACGCCTCAACCCTACAGGATGAATTACAGGCAACTATGAAATTCTGATGCTGGGAAAATAATCATCCTCAGAGAAGAACAGACCAATCGGTCATGTAATACCAAATGATCAGCCCTGAAAACATACAAATAAGAAACATTACACAGAATGAAAAGTTTATATTTACGAATATGTATGTGTATACATATATGGGAGGGTTTGAAAGGAGGATCAGGAAGAGGGAAATTACGTAATTATAATCTTAAAAATAAGGGAAACAATTTAAAATGGATTATTGGGAAATTCCTTTTCCTTAAACTTTGGTGGGGTCTTCAGAATTTGGTAATGTTCTGTAGTTTATAAACTTAATACAGTTATATTATGTAGTTCTTGTAGCAGGAGTTTATGTCCCTGGCCATGAACTTACCACATTTCTAAAATATATGTGCATATATTTGATCAGTGACACATGTTTCAAACATGACCCATGAAGTTGGTTGTAAAGTCTATAGTTTAAAAATACAATTTTCACTGTGCAAATTAACTATGCTATCCGGGGATCTAAGATATGGTCCTGACCTCATTAAAAACTGTACTTGAATCAGTCTCTAAAACTGTGGGAAGAAATAACTTGCTGCATTTAATAAGCTCATTTATATCAGTTTTGTGGCTTTCCTATCTGTTTTATAAGAATCCCTTACATATAACAAAACTAATTGCTTTAGTTTTCACTTCAGACACCAGGGTGTCCTTTACTTAATCCCCTGTGCTGTTTCCACATAATGGTGTTCTTTCTGTCACTCTCCCACAATGGGAACGCTTTCTTTGACCCAGACAATCAATTAAGTCTGACCTGTCTGGATTCATCTGGGTAACATTCTCTTTCTCTCTCTCTCTCTCTCTCTCTCTCTCTCTCTCTCTCTCCTCTCTCTCTCTCTCCCTCTCTCTCTCTCTCTCTCTGTGTGTGTGTGTGTGTGTACGTGTGCGCATGCATTTAACTGTGTACACTTATGTTTGCAGGTGTAAGCGTTGGCATGTGCATAAAGAGGTCAGAAGTCAACCTCAGGATCACTCTTAAGTGACATCTCCCTTAGGTTTATAAAGAAGGCCCCTCACTGGGACCTAGTGTTCTCTGGTCAGGCTAGTTTAGCTAACAGTGAGCCCCGACCTGGCAGTGAGTCCCAGGGACCCAGCTGTTCCTTGTCACATTTCCAGTAGTGTGGGGCTTACAAAACTGTATCACCAAGTAAGACTTTTTTATGTGGGTTCTGTGGATCAAGCTTAGGTCCTCAACTTGCATTCCCTGCATTTTACCAAATAAGTCATCACCCAAGATGCCACAGAGTCAATAATTATTGTTTCTTTGTGACAAAACATGGTTCCTATAGATTTTATTATTTGATACAAACAACAATCATATCTAACTCAGATCATAACATCCATGATACCACCCCCTGAAATAATTTAATAACATTTTTGACAACTTCTCAGTACTTTTGCCTCCACATACATGGTCTAATGTCTTTCAACATGTTATTTATAAAATATCTAAATCATCTTTGATATCAAAACAGAGAATTCTGAGATCTCAAAGCTCCAGAGTTTATGTCACAGTAGTCAGTCCTTAATCGTGTGTTCTTCCTCACAATCATTTTTACTAAAGGACATGCTAAGAGGCTGCAGCAATGGCTCAGGCAGTGAAGTCACTGCTCTGCAAGCTTGAGGAACTGTCCTTTACCCCAACACCCAAGGAATAAGTTGAATGTGGTGATTCAAATCCTGAATCCCAGCACTGGAGAGGCAGGGACAGGTGGATCCCAGAGGCTTACTAGCAAGTTATCTTTGTTTAATTGGTGAGCCCCAGGTTCGTATGAGGTACAGAAGCTTTGTTTCTGGGCTCCAAGCATGTGTAACAGAGGCTCTCTCTCTCTCTCTCTCTCTCTCTCTCTCTCTCTCTCTCTCTCTTTCTCTCTCTCCCCCCATACAAAGTAATGCATTTATTTCATGACTCTTCCATAGTCTCTTGGTCTGTTCATTTTCAAGTCTCATTATAGGCTGCATTGCTTTCTACTATAAGTTCCAGAAGATTTTATTAGAGGTGACTGATACAGGGTTTCTTTTCTTCCCATGAAGAGATAGTGTGTTGATGACAGTCACGCCTTGATTCAGCATCTTCAGAGAACTCAGGGTTGAGTTCTCTGAGCCTCTTGACCTTTCTGCTCTAGACACAAAGACAGAATTGGGCAATTTGTATTATTTTATCATCTCTCTCAAGATAGTTTCTAAATATTTGCACAAGAATAAGCTAAGAATAAAAACAACCCTGTAAATATCCCTGTTAAGGGTGGAGCCGTAACTATTTACACCTCCTGAAATAATTTAATAGCAATTGATAAGAAATAACAAATAATTTAATGGACAAATGAGCTCCAAGATTTAATGGTATTTCTCTGAGTAGGTTACTGGTCACATGACTCAATGCAGATGGTCTCCGCTAGGAAATTCTGCTTCGACAGAAGAAGATAACGCAAAAGCATTCAGATGACTGGGTCAGACCCACTCAGAGAACTGCCAGTGAATACGCCCCTTGTAATCAGCAGCCTGATGCACAAAGTGAAAACCCATCAAGTTCAGCTGTGCCTCCCACCTGCAGGCAAAGGTTTGATAGAGGACATGTTCCTAAGGATGGATACAATTTGGCCCATTTCAGAGTTCTGTCTGTAGCAGAGACTCTGTGAGTTATGTTTCCTGTGATGGTTTGCATCAGACTTTTAATGCACATCTTCAGAAAAGCTGCCTCTACATCCCATAATGCACCACCTATTCCTCAGAAAAGGAAACAGCAGGAAAGTCATCATCTGAACCTGTGATAAGACTTTGTCTCTGTGTCTGCTTTTCTATCTGCCTCTTTCTGTCCTCTCTCTCTCTCTCTCTCTCTCTCTCTCTCTCTGTGTGTGTGTGTGTGTGTGTGTGTGTGTGTGTGTGTATGGTAAGCTGTCCTGATCTACTGGACACATGTGATTGTCACTCACGCCCATTTATTCCCAGGGTAAGGCATATTTCTTGTGTCAAGGGTAGGAGACCAGAAGGTTCTGAGAACTCAGTGTGCTGCACTGTGGTGACCTGGCTCCACAAGAAATGTAAACCTTATCAATCCAGTGCTGATAGACATGTCAGCTTTTATCATTCCTGTGCTGGTAGGCTTTGCTGGTACTTAGGAGAGAAAGCCATGCCAGCCCACCTGGTATGCACAGTAGCCTAAAAATAAAAGCTTAAGGTTATTTATCATGAAACAGGATCACATGATGAAATAATCTAGTTTTATTTCTAACTTAGTTTTATTTTTAAAGTAAAGCCAAGTATTATGCAAAATTTGCAGAGCTTCTGTGTCCTACCTATGCATAGCTGCTCCCACATCAAGAGTATTCAACCCTATCTAGAGATCTGGATTTGTTACCAGCCTTGAGACTTCATTGGCACCACCATTATCACACAGAGGATTTTCATGTTTCACTCTTGGCGTCTTTCAATCTGTGGGTTTGGACAAATGCATATAATGGTATATATCCAACATTTTAGCATCATAAATAATAGCTTCATTTCTTTAAAATCTGGTGTAGGGCTTCTCCATCTTTTTCTGTCCCCAGGCCCTGGCAACTATTAATCTGTCTCCACCCTTTGCCCTGTGACCTCACCCTGTAAGGGTTGTAAGAAGTGAGGCTGACTCTTAGTTTTCTAACTGATGTTGAAAGACTGATAGTATTTTCATCCTGACTGTAAGATGACTATGAAATTCTACCTGACACTTACTAGCAACCATCTTATATTTGTCATTTTTATTACAGTTAATATAAAAATTAATCAATTCAAAAATATTTGATACTTAAAAGTCTGTGGGCACAAGAGCTTTAAGAGGCTTATATTTTGCATAATTCACTGTGCTATAAAATTAAAATGTGTAATCTATTATTAAATATATTATAAATCATATGCATTTCTGCTCAAGAGAGGTGAATAACTTATTTCAAGGAAGAAAATATTTTGTATTAGGACGAAATTGTGTAGCAGAAGGAACATGGGAATTTGTGAAGAAAATAGCACTTCTCTGAGGTTTGTTTTTCTTCTGTAATTTTCTGGACCTCTTAGCTAGCATCATCTTTTTTACTACAATAGACATCATTCACATAGCATGCTCTTAGTAAATAAATAAAAAGTGTTTACAGGAAAAGATACTTAATTTCATTTTTTCATTTCCGAAAGTTGTTAAACAGTTTTATGACTGTAGAAGAAAAACTTCAGGAGAATCTTCAATATGAGCTAGCACAATTATTTCAGTGTTCCCTCCCCTGAATCTTCTGTGTAAAACATCATGAAGAGAAAAGGCCCAACAGTTTTCTACTGAAAATTGGGCAAAATCTCTAGGGCATAAAAACTTGAGAAGTAATTCTGGTCCCTTGGAAGGAGTTCTATGCTCCAAAATGCCTCAAGTAGAGCCTACTGCTCAAAGTCGAAGTTCTCTGTCCAAGAAGAAGACATGGTAGAATCCATCTCCATCTTTAGAAATTTTAAACACCCTTAGCCAGAGTGTTTATTGAAGGAATGCCAAAGTCGGAGATTGAGGAAGATACCACAATACTGTTTAAATCTAAAGTAGTGCAAGTCTTGTGGATCTCTCCTAGGAAAATTGAAAACATTTCTTTCTGCACAAGCTCAAAGTCCTTTCTAGGTGGGTTTGGGGGTTTGTGATAGAGGAACCAGACTTTCTTATGCTTTGTAGAAGGGATTTTCACCTTTCAACTTTAACCTCCGGAGAGCTTTTCTCAGATGTTTGGTATATAGCAGAGCCTTCTTGTCCCAGGCTTTGTGCATATTTAAGGCTTCTACCACCCCCCTAACAAAGACCGTGGCCATAGCTGCCATGGTGATGGCTACATTCTCAGACACAAAATTACCAGTGACAAACTGCATCAGCCCTTTAATGCACCTCCTGCAGAAAGCTGACTGGCAGTGTATCTCAAAACCACTCAGCTGCTCCTCAGAGAAAGAGGACAGCAGGGGCCCCTTCCTCCATATCTCTTCCTCATCCATTATAGGCCTCTTCCTCTTTTGTCCTGTGATATGTTTTCTCAGGCTTTGGGCCTGGGGAGGAAATGAGGATGACTGCTGCCTGCCTCCTGCCCTTGAAACCTGGTTCTTCAGTACTTTGGAATCATGTTCCCTGTGGCTGGTCTCACGCTCATCGTGTTCTCCAAGACTGTTGGCCATGGTGGTCTGGGCATGGCTACCTTCTCATTGGACCCACTTGTCTATCAGCTGCGTTGAAGATGTGCATTCCATGTTCCTGGAGTCACGGTAGATCCTGGTGTCATTCCAGGTCTCCATGGAGATTTTGAAAAAGTTAGTTGCCACAACTGCTACCCTTCTCCTGGATCATTTAGGAGTAATTGGACCACAGTTCCTCCTTCCATCCCTTCCACACCTTCCATGGGTTTTATGCTTCCTACTATTTGATGAAATTTGGGGGTCTAGAGTATATATGGTTTATTTGTGGATTTTTTGTATTGTTTTGTTCTTTCCTTTTCTTTACTCTTCTCTCATACAATGCATCCTCCCATCCCTCTCCTCTCCCAGCCCCATCTGTCTCCACCTATCTTCTTCCATAGATCCTCTGCTCTTTCATTTCTCTTCAGAAAAGTGCAGGCTTCCCAGTGATATCAACCAAACACAGCATAACAAAATGGAATAAGACTAGGCATAAACCCCTTCATTTCAAGGCTTCTTGAAACCCAGTAGGAGGAAAAGGGTCCTGTGAGCAGGCAGAGTCAGAAACACCTGTAGTGAGAATTTTTTGTTTCTTTGGAAATAATAAATGTTATGAGAGCATGTTTTTGTTTTAATCCCGGGTGTGGAATATGGGGGAGGGAGCCCCATTTTCTGAGGAGTTCATACTGATAGGGGAAGAGGAAGGAGAGAGAAGGAAGAAGGTGAGACCAGGAGGAGAGGAGGGAGGGGAGCTATGACCAGGATGTAAAGTGAAAAGGAAGAAAGAAAGAAAGAAAGAAAGAAAGAAAGAAAGAAAGAAAGAAAGAAAGAAGGAAGGAAGGAAGGAAGGAAGGAAGGAAGGAAGGAAGGAAGGAAGGAAGGAAGGAAGGA
>NW_026594428.1:11875672-11907425 GCF_907164565.1 Psammomys obesus
GGAAGGAAGGAAGGAAGGAAGGAAGGAAGGAAGGAAGGAAGGAAGGAGAAAGAAAGAGAAAGGAAGGAAGGAAGGAAGGAAATAAAGAAAGAGAGAGAAAGATAAAGAATTTTTTTAATTTTTATTTATTTTTTATTAATTACACTTTATTCACTTTGTATCCTCCCATAAACACCTCCTTCCTCCCCTCCTAGTCCCACCTTCCCTCCCCTTTCTTCATTCATGCCCCTTCCTAAGTCCACTGATAGGGGAGGTCCTCCTCTCCTTCCTTCTGATCTTAGTCTATCAGTTCTCATCAGAAGTGGCTGTATTGTCATCTTCTGTGGCCTGGTAAGGCTGCTCCCCCCTCAGAGGGAGGTGACCAAAGAGCAGGTCAATTGGATTATGTCAGAGGGAGTCCCTCTTCGCATTACTATGTTACCCACTTGGACACTGAACTGCCATGGGCTACATCTGTGCAGGGGTTCTAGGTTATCTACATGCATGGTACTTGGTTAGAGTATGAGTCTCTGGAAAGACCCCTGTGTTCAAATTTTCTGCTTCTGTTGCTCTCCTTGTGGAGTTCCTGTCCTCTCCAGATTTTACTATTTCCTTCTTCTTTCATAAGATTCCATGCACTCTGCCCAACAGTTGACCATAAGTCTCAGCATCTGCTTTGATGGCCCTCTGTGGCAGGTTCCTAACTTGTTTCCTGTTTTCTTCTTCTTCTGATGTCCATCCTCTTTTCCTTTCAGGATGGGGATTGACCATTTTAGTCACAGCCCTCCCTCTTGATTAGTTTCATGCTGGAGAAGTTGTGGAGAAAGGAGAACCCTCCTCCACTGCTGGTGGGAATGGAAACTTGTACAGCCACTCTGGAAATCAATCTGGTGCTTTCTTAGACAACTAGGAATAGTGCTTCCTCAAGATCTAGCTATACCACTCTTAGGCATATATCCAAAAGAGGCTCAAGTACACAATAAGGACATTTGCTCAACCATGTTTGTAGCAGCTTTATTTATAATAGCCAGAAGCTGGAAACAACCCAGATGCCCCTCAACTGAAGAACGGATACAGAAATTGTGGTACATCTACACAATGGAATATTACTCAGCAATGAAAAACAAGGAAATCAATCAATTTGCAGGTAAATGGTGGGACCTGGAAAGGATCATCCTGAGTGAACTGCCTGAGAAGCAGAAAGATACACACGGTATATATGCACTCATATAGACATATAATATAGGCTAAACCTACTAAAATCTGTACATCTAGAGAAAGAATTTTTTTTAAAGAAAGGCCTACACATATAGTTTTTGTTAGAATTTGACTATACAATTATTTCTAGTTGTACTCTGAGAATACTGGAATTTGTTGAAGCTTCTTCTGCTCATTTTTTATCTTAAAATGTGTGCAGGTCAGTGTCCAAGTGGGCTACCTAGTAATGGGAAGAGGGACTGCCTCCCTCTGACATAAACTGATTGGCCTGCTCTTTGATCACCTCCCCCTGAGGGGGGAGCAGCCCTACCAGGCCACAAAAGAGGACAATGCAGCCACTTTTGACGAGAACTGATAGACTAAGATCAGAAAGGAGAGGAGAACCTCCCCTATCAGTGGACTTGGGGAGGGGCATGCATGCAGAAACGGGAGGGAGGGTGGGATCGGGAGGGGAGGAGGGAGGGGCTTATGGGGGGATACAGAATGAATAAAGTGTAATTAATAAAAAATTTTTAAAAAGTTTTAAAAAAAGCACTGGAAATAAACCTTGTAGTTATAAATGAAAAAAAAAAATATCTGTGTGGAGCTAAGATGGTTCAGTGAATAAAGGGCTTGCCTTGCAAAGATGAAGACTTGACTTCAAGCCCCAGAACCCATGTATTTAAAGCTAGGCATGGCAGTGCACACTTTAATCCTGGCAGTGTGTAGGCAAAATCTCGGGGGTTGATAAAGTTCACTGGCCAGTCAGCTTAACCTATCTAGATCTCAAGGACAACTAAGGGATGGTCACTCAGTAAACAAGGTAAATGACATCTGAAAAACACCTCTTTCCTCAACATGCATGCACTTGTGTACATGGGCTTCCTCTCTCTCTCTCTCTCTCTCTCTCTCTCTCTCTCACAGTCACACGTGAAAGGTATATAAGATAGCTAAGTAACTCTGCCTCTTCTACATTGTATGTCTATAGCAATCACAAACACACATAAGCTGTGGTTAGCCACACACAAGTGATGCAAAACAAATAAAGAAACATGGAGGCAGGGTGGGGAATAATGAGGATAGGGGAATGAAGACAGGGCCACCAGAACCAGACACTACCTCTTACATAGTGAGGTAGCCTACCATATAAACTGTCACAGAGGAGAAGGAAAGCCCGTACTTCACAGCGCTTCAGAGAACAATGTCAAACGCTGGTGGCACAGTCACAGATCAGTTATGCGCTAAGCTGCAATGTCAGAACAAAAAAAAAATGCTTTAGAAAAATAACAGCCCTTTTTCTTCCCTTAAAAAGTGAAATCATTCTTAAATTCACTATTATAACTCTTGGTCTAAAATCTATCATACTGTTTTCTGAAACAGTCTTTCTTTTCAGTTCCAAACTCAACTAGACTAGAGAAAAGAAAAATCTTGCTAGAGCTGTCGCCATCATTTATGAAGTGCTTCCAGAAGCTGTCTCTTGTCAACCAGCCTCCTTGGATGCAACTTTTGAACTGACGGGAGGAGAGTACAGTGATGCAGTTGAACCACCAAAGGACACTGTGGCCATAGTTTTTATATTAAAAATAAGAAAGATAACTGCTTTCTATGATTTTGACTTATTTGTTTACTTACTTATTTTTTTCCTTTTTCTTTATTTTTTGACAGGGTCTAGCATTGTCTAGGCTGGTCTCAAACTCCCTGAACATTTAAAGACGACCTTGAATCTCCGATCCCCTTTATCTGCATTCAGAGACCTAGAATTACAGGTATGTACCACAGCATGAAGGTTTTAAGCGGTCCTGGGGATTGAACCCAGGACTTTGGGTCTGTTAGGCAAACACTGTATAAACTCAATTATATACTCAGGATTTGGCATCTTCTTTTTATACTACATTCAATAAAATATTTGTCACAGTTTACTTACTGACCATGATAGGCATCATGTATAAAATGACATGTACAAGATTTGACCTCTCTCTTTCCAGAGGTGAAAGATATGGTATTTTATAGTACTCTCCCCCTTAGCCATGGCCAAGGAGTTTCACAACTGCTGTCCTTACTGAAAACTACTGTCATGTATCAGTCATGGCATAGACATTATGTTTGTTCCCTTCGGCCATGCTTCTTCAACAACACAAATATTTAATGTGACTATAAAATAAAAGTGTCACATGTTCAGATTATATACCTCCATTTTGTTTTACTTTTGGCAAACACAGTACTGTGATGACTCTGAAATGAGCCAATGGGTGAAAGCCGAAAAATGTTTACCTGTTATTTTCATGCTTCCTTTTCAAAACTAAGTGCTGTAAAGAGAGAGAGCCCAGAAGGTACAAAGAAAAATGAGTCCACTTCCCCAATAGGACAGCGTGTTGCATAGACTGGGAAGAAACATTTGAAGCCTTCATCTTCATCAGCTTGGTGTCAGTCCTTCTTACAGTGGAAACCTCTAACCTTTGAGACTGAAAAGATCAGGACAGAGGGAGGCAAAGAATGAAACAGAGGAAGAAAGAAAAAAAAACCTGCAAAGAAAAACATGTCTTGAGTTGATTGACATATCTCCAGGTAGAAGAGGAATGAGATAGAACGCTATGCTCTCATTCTGAATTATCTCTAGCAGAGCAATCTACCCTGATCCTGGACCTTTCCTTAGTGTGGCAATCTGCTTCCACTAAGTGTCTACACACAGATTTCTGTTGTGCCTTGTACTTTTTTCTCTTCACTAAAAACATTCCTCAGCTAGCTTGTGTGAGGCTGAATATATTTTCCATTCCTAAACACCTAAACAAAACTCTGTCTTTAGGATCTCAGCATACAGAATTTGAATGTGTTGACCCATTTTTAGCAAAGATATAACAACACAGCATGTTATGTATCTGCATGTGCATTTTCCTTTTTTAAATTTTTTTTATTTTTTTACTATTAATTATACTTTATTCATTTTGTATTCCCCATAGGCCCCTCCCTCCTCCCCTCCTAATCCCACCCTCCCTCCCCCTTCCTCATGCATGCCCCTCCCCAAAGCCACTGATAAGGGAGATCCTCCTCTCCTTCCTTCTGATCTTAGTCTATCAGATCACATCAGGAATGGCTGCATTGTCATCTTCTGTGGCCTGGTAAGGCTGCTCCCCCCTCAGGGGGAGGTGATCAAAGAGCAGGCCAATCAGATTATGTCAGAGGCAGTCCCTCTTCCCATTACTATGTAACCCACTTGGACACTGAACTGCCATGGGCTACATCTGTGCAGGGGTTCTAGGTTATTTCCATGAATAGTCCTTGGTTGGAGTATGAGTCTCTGGGAAGTTCCCTGTGTTCAAGTTTTCTGGTTCTGTTGTTCTCCTTGCATTTTCTTTTATATAAAAACTCACTTTGTTCCCATCATATCTTTATCCAAAACAGCTATTCACTTCTCTTTCAAGATGATGATTCCTCCTTCATATACGAATTATCTCAATGTGAAAACTTTCTAACAAAATCCTTCTTTATCTCTCTTTTAGTTCTACTACTTTTATTCTATACATATTTTAATATTGTCAAATATTTCCCTCATTGAAAATAATTGGCTCCTTTCTCTCTGGCTGCATTACCTGTTCTCCTACCACTAAGTGGGAATATTTCTAAAAGTTACAGGTCCATGTGCTCTTCTTTTCCAAAATTCCTATTAACTCCTAAGCCATCTGAAATCTAGTTTCTGCCTTCACCACATCATGGAAGATATCTTATATGTCAAATGCAGAATAGGATAATGATGACCATCAACTCCCCAAAGACAACAAACCCTTCCAGGTCACGAAGATACTATTCTGCATTGCCTTTCTTCCTTTTCTTAGTTGGGATTTCTATTGCTGTGAAGAGACGCCATGACCATGAAAACTCCTATAAAGGAAAATATTTAATTGGGGCTGGCTTACAGTCCAGAGGTTTAGTCCATTAATGTCATGGAGGGAAGCACGGTGTCATGCAGGCAGACATGGTGCTGGAGGGGTAGCTGAGAGTTCTACAACCAGATAAGCAGATAGCCGGAGACTTCAATGCCCACCCCACGAATGACACACCTCCGCCAGCAAAGCCACACCTAGTCCAACCAGGTCATGCCTCCTAACGGTGCCACCTTCCATGGGCTTGTGAGGATCATCTTTCTTCAAACCATTACATTTCTGTTTTTATTTCTTCTATTCTTTCCTTTTTTCCCCCTAATATCTGGTGAGGATTTGAGATAAAGTCTTGTTATGTACCCCAGGCTGCTCTCAAATTTGTCATCCTTCTGCTTCACCTTCCTGAGTGCTGGAATTATAGGCATATGCCACTGATTCCAGTCAAATTTTCAACTCAAAAGGAACTGGCCTAATAATTTAAGCCAATTCTATCACATTTTAGGTTTTACTAGAGAAAACACATGACTGCCTTGTACTGTCTGTTTCTTCCCTAAAGGAACTGATGACAGTAACAACATATAAGCCACATTCTATTATATTTTTCAATAAGAGCTAGCTGTATGCAGAGATTTTCCAAGATAGTTGTCAAGAAAATGCTGATTGAGAGTTTTGAACTAATGAACAAGCTAGAGTCATTATAGCATTTAGGACTAGCAGCTTTAAATTACCTACAAAAACAAAGAAAAGCATAATACAAACCCCATCAAAAGCATGTTCCTGAGTCAACTTTATAGTGGAGACAGCTATAGGTTTTGTTCTTTGAAGAACACCTGCTTTGAAAAAACATAAATGATTGCATGTGTCCTAAACACCCTTCCACACAGTCTCCTTAGTCTCATGATGTCCCTTAAATACATTCTCACATCCTAACCCCAGAATCTGTGTATGTTACTTAATGTCAAAAAAAAATGAATATTACTGAAGAGCAAAAAAAGTAGCTGAAATAAAGATGCTATAAAAGAAGCAGATCTTGTGTCCTTTCATTCATCCCTAAATACTGTCACATACATATGTTTGTGAGAGAAACAGGAGGACAGACTCAAGGAGAAGTGCACATGAGAGGAGTAGGTGGTGGGAAGCTGAGCAGAGAGAAATACAGGCCCAGGCCAAGGACATTTGTGGCCATGAGAAGAGGCAAGGATGGCATTTGTCTCTGCAATCCTTGAGGATAGTTGGATATTGAGTTTTAGTCTCCAAAATCTTGAGAGAATAAACACCTGTTTTGAGCTACCTGCTGTTTAATGGTGTGTTAGAACTGACCATGGAACTGTTTCAGAGTCCATGTTTTATTCTTCTCAAGCTTTTCAAGCTTACCACAGCCCAGCACATGAATGGCTGCTACCTTAGAAATAAAGAAAATCGCAGTATGTAACTGAGAGACCAAAAGATAAAGTAGCAGCTATCGGTAAAACCTAGAGTAGGTGCAGTAACAAAGTTAGTAATGCCCTGAGGGGAGAGCTACCTCACTGCATTCTTTCCCCACCCACTAGAGATAGCAGTTGCTAGGAAACTGGCCCATCCCTCTAGGGAGGGACACCAGGTCATTATGGTCTGGGGACCTTCCTATAGCCAATCAATTCAAAATGTAGCATTTTGACCAATAGATGCTTGCCAGGCAGGAATTGCCCCTGCCTTGGGCATGCTGGGAGGGACCAGAATCTATAAATCACCCAACTAACCTGGGGACGGCGTGCTCAGCTCCCACCGCTTC
Organism: Psammomys obesus; assembly: GCF_907164565.1. Taxonomy (NCBI): domain Eukaryota; kingdom Metazoa; phylum Chordata; class Mammalia; order Rodentia; family Muridae; genus Psammomys; species Psammomys obesus. Next base: position 11,882,495 of record NW_026594428.1, read on the forward strand.
AGCGGTGGGTGTTGTGGGCCCAAGCTGCAGCTTGTAATTTACAATAAAAAGACCCTCATGTGTTTTGCAACGGAGTCGATTCCTGTGAATCTTTTGGGGGCTCCCGAACTGGGTATAACATAACCACAGAAGGATGGTTTCAAAGTCTGAGAATTCCTTCAGTAGTGTCCTTGTATAAGGTAAAGCAGCAAACCTCGCTTAGTAACCCCAACCCTTATGAGACTGAGGCAGGAGGATTGCAATACATTTGAGGCTAGCCCAGGCTATGTGTCGTAAAAAGTCATAGTCATGTTTATCACACGAGGTTGAGAGGCCCTTCCTATATGTATTACCCACTCAACATAGGAGGAGGAAGGACTGTATCACAGAGCTAGCTCATTTAGAGACACAATAAGCACAGCACTGTGCTGTCCCTGTTAAGGTCAAGGAGCCAGACAAAGGTCAGGACGGTGCTGAAAAACATTTGGAAGCAGACCTTTGCAAGAATGTGCAGGACCCAGCGAAATGTGAAAACGTGTGCCTTCTGGCTCAAAAATAATTAGGAAACTCACGGTAGGAAAGATTGGAGTTAATCACAGGGCCCTTCTGAGCGGTAGCCCCAGTGCAGCTCTGCAGAGTCAACACCCCTGAAATCAGGCCTGCTGAGGAAAGAGAGCAACTTCAGGAAAAGCTTCAGCATATATCTTCCTCAAGAAGGCAGAGACCCAAGAGAAACCAATGGAAAAATAGATCCGTCAGAGTGGGATGAGGTGCAGTGAGCCCCATCTCCTAAATAATTAGACATGATGGTGGGAAACAAGTGAAACTGGAGCGAGGCCTGTGGATGAAATGAAGAGGAAAGCGAGGGCTCAGCGTAGTGTAATCATTATGGTCTCTCATCTAACCTGGAGCAAGCATACTGACTAGAATGGTAAAATCAGCTAATAGTAAATGGTAGATAGTGTAAAGGAATATGTATTAACATATCTATGCTGATACGACTAACACACTAATGATATTTGTTGCTTTCCACCATTTGCCTCTCTATTACCTTTAGTCCCAAAGTAATTAAATATTGTCAAGTTCAACATGGTATAATAGTGTACATAAACATACATATATACATATGTATACATGATGTATTATTATTTGCATATATTTGTATATACACTTTAGCTATACATTTTACTTATATGCCTAATTTATGTGGTATACAGAATATATAAATGTATAGGAGGTATATGTTTATCATGTATAGGTATAACTTATAGATTGTTAATGAAGTTTCTGCTAATAGCCCTGAAATAAACATTCAAACATTCAAATATACTGAACATGGCTGAAAAACAAAGTCACAACACACAAACAAGAAAATCTGTAGAAGAGCTAGAAAGAAGGCTCAGTAGTTAAGAGTGCCCAAGGCTCTTGTAGAGAACCCAAGTTTAGTTTCCAGGATCCATGTCAGGCAGATACCAACTGCCTGTAACTCCAGCTCCATGGGTCAATGCTGCTAGTCTCTGTGTGCACTTGCATTCTTATGAACATTCTTATGGCTAAAGAAGCTGTTTTAACTAGGAATAGCGTTTCCTCAAGATCCAGCCATACCACTCCTAGGCATATATCCAAAAGAGGCTCAAGTACACAAAAAGGACATTTGCTCAACCATGTTTGTAGCAGCTTTATTTGCTATAGCCAGAAGCTGGAAACAACACAAATGTCCCTCAACTGAAGAATGGATACAAAAATTGTGATACATCAACACAATGGAATATTACTCAGCAATGAAAAATAAGGAAATCATGACATTTGCAGGTAAATGGTGGGACCTGGAAAGGATCATCCTGAGTGAGCTGTCCTAGAATCAGAAAGACACACACAGTATATACTCACTCATATAGACATATAATATAGGATAAACCTACTAAAATCTGTATATCTAAAGAAACTAATCAAGAGGGAGAACCCTAACTAAAATGCTCAATCCCCATCCTGAAAGGCTGAAAGGATGGACATCAGAAGAAGAAGAAAACAGGAAACAAGTTAGGAACCTGCCACAGAGGGCCTCTGAAAGGCTCTGCCCTGCAGACTAGCAAAGCAGATGCTGAGACTTATGGCCAATTGTTGGGCAGTGTGCATGGAATCTTATGAAAGAAGTGGGAAATAGTAAGATCTGGAGAGGACAGGAACTCCACAAGGAGAGCAACAGAATCAGAAAATTTGAACACAGGGGTCTTTCCAGAGACTCATACTCCAACCAAGGACCATGCATGGAGATAACCTAGAACCCCTGCACAGATGTAGCACAGACCTAGAACCCCTGCAGTTCAGTGTCCAAGTGGGTTCCATAGTAATGGAAAGAAGGACTGCCTCTGACATAATCTGATTGGCCTGCTCTTTGGTCACCTCCCCCTTAGGGGGCAGCAGCCTTACCATGCCACAGAGGATGACAATGCAGCCACTTCTGATGAGATCTGATAGACTAAGATCAGAAGGAAGGAGAGGGGGACCTCCCTTATCAGTGGACTTGGGGAAGGGCAGGCATGAAGAAGGAGGAAGGAAGGTGGGATTGGAAGGGGAGGAAGGAGGGGTTTATGGGGGATACAAAGTGAATAAAGTGTAATTAATAAAAGTTAAAAACAAAGGAGAAGAAGCTCTGTTTTATGCTAGGCAACCATATTAGTACACATCAGCAATTTAGGTCTGACCCAATCCCTGGATAAGTTCCCCAAACACTCAATTCAGTGGCCCCCACCCAAAATGTATAGTCTTCTTATTATGAGATGACTAAGTGGTTTTTGTCCTTCTGTTACTTACTTATGGAGATACCCAAACATTGTTTTGAGTTGCCTTAATCACTTAATTTGGCAAAATCAAAGTTGTTACTTGTTCACATAGATATTGAAGGTCTTTGTGTAGTTTTTCCCCCTTTAAATTTCTTACCTCATATCCCTCCTTCATGGCAATCTCAAATTCAACTCAGAGACTGTTCATCCAGGTAGCACCTAATCAATAAATCTTTTAATTAGAATGGGATGGAGTGTATGGTCGTTTTCCCAGGAGTCACAAAATTCATATTTGGTGGGCCCCAGTGAGACTCCTGGAGACCGCCGCCTACGGCCAGGGGTCTGAGATAGGCCCCAAAGGGAGCAAGTCCACAGTGGAGCTGATAGATGCAGGGGATCTCAGACTGCATCCACCCCAAATCAAAAGTAACACCTCATTAGGAAAAATTTCTCCCAACAAATGGAAAACTTATTTGTTACTGTTATGTCCCAATTTTTTAAAAAAAGCTTTTATATAAAAATTAGGATGGGTAAATGTAACTAAGGTATCTATCTAGTTTTTTGACTTCTCCCCCTCTCCTTTGATTCTTCTTTACAAAAATTGTTCCCAGTTAGACCAGCACCATTTGTTGAAGATGCTGTCTTTCTTCCATTGTATGGTTTTGGCTTCTTTGTAAAAAAAAAAATCAAGTATCCATAGTGTGTGGGTTTATTTCTGGGTCTTCTATTAGATTCCATTGATCCACCATTCTGTTTCTATGCCAGTACCATGTAGTTTTTATTACTATTGCTCTGTAAAAAGGCTTGAGATCAAGGATGAAGATACCTCCAGATGATCTGTTGTTGTACAGGATCACTTTGGTAATTCTGGGTTTTTTGTTTTTCCATATGAAGTTAAGAATTTTTCTTTCCAAGGTCTGTAAAGAATTGTGTTGTTATTGTGATGGGAGTTGCATTGATTGTAGCCTTGTCCCTGATTTCAATGGGATTTAAGTTTCTCTCCTTTCAGTGTGATGTTGGCTATAGGCTTGCTGTATATTGTCATTATTATGTTTAGGTATGTGCCTTGTATCCCTGATCTCTCCAAGATTTTAAACATGAATGGATGTTGAATTTTGTCAAATGATTTTGGCATCTAAGGAGATGATCATGTGGTTTTTCTCCTTCAGTTTGTTTATATGGTGAATTATATTGATGGATTTCCATATATTGAACCACCCATGCATGCCTGGGATGAAGCCTACTTGGTCATGGTGAATGATCTTTTATGTGTTCTTGGATTCAGTTTGCAAGTATTTTATTGAGTGTTTTTGCATCAATGTTCATAAGAGAGGTAGATCTACACAGATGTAACCCAATGGCAGCCCAATCTCCAAGTGGGTACCCTAGTAAGGGGAACAGGGACTGTCTCTGACATGAACTCAGTGGCTGGCTGTTTGAACACCTTCCCCTGAGTGTTGAGCAACCTTGCCAGGCCACAGAGGAAGAAAATGAAGCCAGTCCTGATGAGACCTAATAGGCTAGGGTCACATGGAAGGGGAGGAGGACCTCCCCTATCAGTGGACTTGGAGTGGGGATGAGGGAGGGTGGGATTGTGAAGGAATGAGGAAGGGGGCTACAGCTGGGATACAAAGTAAATAAACTGTAATTAATATAAAAAAGATAAAAATTTAAAAAATAAAGATAAAATAAAGTGAAATAAAAAAGCCCACTCAAAAGAAAAATTGTTCCCTCACTCAAAATAAGGGAAATTCAAAACTCTTGCTAAAATGTAAACTTTCTTTCAGACTCTGTAAGACCACTGAAGTGGTAGGAACAGATGCAGGTATGGGGCAACCTATAAAATTCCAAGCCAAAAAGAAAAGAAGAGAGCTTAAAAATGTAACAAAAGGTTGATAATCAAAAATTTACACACGTACCCGTAAACGTAACTTTAACTTGCTATTGCATGCTTACATGTATCTCGAAAGCAGCTCTCGTTATTTCCTTTTTAGATTAAGGACACAATAACAGGTCCTCAAGATATTTTGGATTAGGATAGATTTTTACATGATGATTTTTGTCCTGAAATTTTTAAATAAAAACAATATATGTTTAGGAAAATAAAATGTATTTGATAAATAAAGTTGATAAGTTTCTAAGTTCTACTCAGACTAACCATAACTGACTTAAAGATACATGTCTATATTTTTTGTATTTGCTAACTTTGTTTAGCTTTCAGTATTTGCATAAATTGAGTCATACAAGAAACTAAGATATGTAATACTGTGCTATAAAAGAATCAAAAAATAGATAAAATAAAGTTTTTAATTTCTCCTTAGGCTTTCCTTATGCTGTTATAAAATTCCCAGTCTCTCTTGAACTACATTTATGATTTAAAGTTTTATTTTGATACTAAGAGAGCTTCAATTCAAAAATTGTAATGTTTACAGCTAAAACATAACAGGAATAAAACTTTAAAATCTTAATCTTATTAAACTTTTAACTTCTTGTGAACTATTACTGGTAATCAGGACATGAAAATTAATGTTCAGTTATTTTATAAGTGATCAAATTCTTTAATGTGTTCAAAATTATCCTTGTAATCATGCTAAATAAAAATGTAATTCATTCTCAGGGACAAGCTTTATTTATCTTTCTGCATATGTTTTCAAGATCAAGCCTAAATCAAGTAACTAAAAACAAGCAAAGTTTGTTTAGTTCCTATATTCTTAATAGGTAATGATCTTCACATTTGTCAAAGATCTGCTTAATGGAAAAAGCTTCCTTACTCTGACAGACAGACTCCCGCCCCTTGAGGTGACCCCAAGGTTTCCCAAGATGATGGAGCATGGCAACTGCCCTTAGAGTGTGGTAACGCTAACAGCTTGTCAAAATGGCCCCAAATGCCTCACCTGCTGCTGGAACCCAGGCCAGACTGTGGACAGGCAGGACACTCAAGAGTTGATTGCCCTACTTTTCCTACATATGGTGAGGTCAGTCTCCCAAAGACTGGCACTGCCCTGGGATCTCTGTCCCCAGTGAAGCCATTAACACCATGTACATATATATGTGTGTGTGTATATATATATATATATTTCCCCTCTGACAAAAGAACCATTTCCCCACAACCTCCTTCATGGCAATCTCATATTTGAACAGAGATTATTCATCCTGCTAGCAGCCAATCAATAGTCTTTTAATTTTAATTGGATAAAGTCTATGGTCTTTCCCAGGGGTCACAAACTCTATAACACATACATACAAACACACATGAACACATATAATTAAAAATCAAAATTAATATTTTAATTATAAAAGAAAATTGGTAGAATATATGAAATTCTGAGATATCCAGTTGAGCATTTTGACTGCTTTGAATTTGGTATCATATATGATAACAATTGAAGTTTTTTATTAAATTAAACATTACATTAACCTTATAGTAAAATTAATGTGCTTTCTAATGTATGTGATAATAATATTCAATTAAACTTTCATTCATCTTTGAGATGTTGTAAATTAAAAATGCAAAAACTATAGTAATCACTGCAAATCACTGTAAATTACACTACCAGCCCCAGCATTGTAAAGCATGATCCTACTTCAGAAAGTTATGATCAAATTACGGGTTTAGTAAGTACTTCACCAGGAACAGGCAAAGACAGAATGAAGAGCTCAGTGTAGACCCTCCTATGGAGCTTACTCTTCAGGAAAAAAAAAGGGAGAAATGCCTCTAATTATAAAAGAGAGAGTAAAGCAATAAATTCAATGGAGCCTAAAATTTGGATGTTAGAAAAAACTTAACAATTCTTGAAAGTCCAAAAGTCTGTTAACACATTACAACACAAGAACTAGTTGCCATCCGTACCCATTTTCCTACTAACTTATCAGTTCACTTCATGATGAATAATGTCATGACATACAAGGGCCCAGTTCAGTTACCCCTTCAATGATCAAATCCCATCATCTGTTTCTCTCAAAGGAAACCAGCATTCTCATCAGCACTGGTGGAGGCCTCACCTCATGCTCTGCACACATGTCTGAGGGCCTATAACACTCCTGAGGGGAAGAATGGAATGTTAACATCTTCTCTATGAGTAAACTGAGGTCTAGGGAGCTTAAGGGCGTTTCACAGAGATGCAGGAAATCAGTGGAGAGTAGAATTTGTGTACAGATGGTATCATCTTCGGTATTGCACTACCTCTGGGATGGGAAAACACTGATAGTCCCAGAGCTGAAGTCTTATAATTCGCACGCATGCATCAGAGTGAGCATTAGTCCCTCTGGGGCTGAAATAAAGTAAATTCTATATATATGGGAACTTGCCCTCTGGGGGGAGTTCTGCTCTGTGCTCCTTGCCTCCCTTTCATGTGCTCCATGGATTCCCCAACCCTTACGGTCTGACCTCAAAATACAGGTTATTTACAAATATTTTATAAAAAGTTAAAAAATAAAAATGTTTACCACTTATTTTTGGCTTTCCCAAATGCCATTGAACATGTTGGATCTTTCCTAATAAAGATTCGCTTCTCCCAGAAGGCTCTACATCCCTAAGTGGGTTAAGGATTAGAGTGCTGTCTGTGTAACCATGTAGCTCTTTTCCTTTATGGTGTTTTAATCTGACTCTGTGCCTTTGGAACATAGTTTGTCTAATCTCCTGCTTCTGGAAGCCACTATTCCAAAAGGTCAAAAGTTTGGAACCCTGTGGTAAGTATGCAAGAAAAAAAAAAAAAAAGGGAAAAGCTTCTCTTCTATGAGGGATGTTCATCACCCACATTTTTTCTTTTCAAGCCAAAATTTCTCTGTGTATCCTTGACTGTCCTGGACTTGTTCTATAGACCAGGCTGGCCTTGAACTCACAGTGATCCGCATCACCCACACTTTATAGGAGGTAAATTACTCCTAGAGTTATTACTGTTCTTATCAATATAATCTACAGTACATTCCTCATATATTACTAAAGTTAAGTGTAGGTAAAAAAATGCTGCATAAGCTTGCAGAGATACTTCAGTTGGTAAAATGCTTGCAACATGAACGGAGAGATTACAGTTCAGGTCCCCAGCCCCCATATAAAAGTAGTCAGACATGGCAGCACATAACCAGCACATGGCAGCCTATAACCCTAGGGAGGAGAGGTGGTAAACTGATGAATTCCTGGAGCGAATTCTCCGGCTAGTCTAACTAAATTGATGACCTGTAGATTCAGTGAAAGACTGTCTCAAAAACTAAGACAAGGAATGACTGATGAAGATGCTGGAGGTCAAGCTTTGGCCTGCACACTTGTATGCACACACACACACACACACACACACACACACACACACACACGTTCCTTAAACGCAAAGCTCAGTTATCACATGCCACATGAACACTGACAAAGATCCCCACCACAGTATATGCACTGAAAAGAAGTAACAGAAAAAGGAAGGTGGAACTTAGGGGAGTCTCCTCCTTGGAAAACAGGTCTGTCTGGGTTTGAATTCCAGAGTAGTGAATTCTGACATCATTACACCCATCTAAGGCTGTAGGAAGTAAGTGAGCATAATATGCTTAGCGAGTCTGAGTCAAGCACCCTTTATCTTTGTATCCTTTGCTCTTTCTACCACAGGGTCTCAGACATGTCAAATACTCTGTCTTGAATCTCTTCACATACATTGTTCAGTTTACTCATGTCTTTCTTCAATTGTGTTTCTTTTTAGTGTTTCGATCTTTCAGTGTTTCAAAGATATATTTTTAAAAGGTACTCTGCCTTCTGACTGCATGTGAAGCAGAAGAGTAATATAAACACACACACACAACACACACACACACACACACACACACCACAATGCTGATGACTATGTTCATACCCACAGGAGCAATCAATAGCAAAACAGACTCACTCAAGTAAAAATATTTTTACATTCTAGTTCAATCAATGTTCTGCCCACTGGACCATGCTGCTTCAGAAGGACACCCAGTACACTGTCTGATCAGCAGCTGCCAAATGTTTAACTACCAGTAAAAATAGCTTTGTGTTCAACCTATGAATGATACCCAGGTCAAAACAAAGCCATTCCACACACTGCATTATTGTGCCACCCATTGTTCTCAAATCTGTGCTGTTGCCAGCCAACACAAATAAGCCTTTACTGGTGCGTTATTTTTACCTTTCTATCATGGCCATAGCCACCCCAACAAGAATAACAACCCTGACTAAAGCAAATCCCAGTATTGATTGCCATTCTGGAAAGAAGAGCTTAAATGTTGCCCACTGCTGGTGCCAGGACCTCCTGCCAGCTGAAACTATGGTAAGGCATTATGGGACTTCTGCACAAACCCTTGTCAGGAGTGTTAGCAGTGACTCAGCTCTTTGCTAGGTTCTACTGTTGTTCTCCATTTCCTCTGCCTGCATAAAGCTGCTTCTCTTTGGAATGTTCTCTAGTAAACAGCAACTCCACCTTACTGCTAAACCATTAGCTTACAAACCAGGGTTGATTCACTGGTAACGATGTATCTGAAAACATGTTGAGATGGTTCATCTTTATTTTCACTTTTAAACAACAAGAATTAAATCAGCAGCTGTTCTATTTTTCTTGACAGCAAGAAAATTAAGGGAATTTTAATCATGAAATCATGCATAAAACTTTGGAACCAAAAGAGCCTCAAGTCAAACATTTACCTTATATCTTGGAAAACTGAGTCCCAGAAAGGGTGTGGTACACTATCAGAGCCGAGTGTGAAACACGTATTTATGAATCTAGAGCTGGGAGGCAGAGAGGTGTAAATTCAAGGCCAGCTTAACACAACACAGTGAGTTTTATGCTACTATTTTCCTGTTGCTGGGATAACATCCTGACAAAGCAATGTATGAGAGAAAGGATTTATTCCAGCCTACCATGTCCTGGGAGTCAGGACAGCAGGGGCTTGAAATAGCTGGTAACACCACATCCTTAACTAGAAAGCAAAGACCAACAAATGCACTAAGTACACACATGCAAGCCAGAGTTTAACTTGCTTTGTCCACTTTATGCAGTCCAGGCTATCTGACCTAGGAAATGACCCGCACACATGTAGGCTGGGTTTTCTCCCAGCAATTAATGTAGTCAAGAGGCATGTGCAGATGTCTTTCTCCCAGATGGTTCTAGATTCTGTCAAGTTGACAATTAACAGTGACCATTGCAGCTATGTATCAAGGGCCTGTATTCTCGAGGGAGAAGGGAGGTGCTAAGAGTAAGAAGAAGACATGGGAAGTGTTGGAGGAAGGGAGTGGGTAATAGAGAGAAATGGTGTAATTGTTTTAATTTTAAAAGCTTTAATGAAAAAAACAAACGAGACCTACCCAGCTACTGTCTCAAATTGACATCTGATGCTAAAACTGAAATCCCCAAACTAACTTATCATCTTCCCCAATGCATTTTTTTTCTGCACTATACAAAGGAACCAGTCAATACTCACGTAAGAGATCAAGTCTATTTTGTGTTGCAAACTGGTCTCTATTCTGACTTCTGACCACCGCCTTTCCTTACAGTGACCATGAGAGACTAAAAATGTTTCTAATAACTCTTAGAAAGGTACCTCATCTTAATCATGAAATAAGTGAATATGTTCCTGTTAATCAGTACTCTAATGTTGTGACAACTGCATGGCACAAACAACCTGAAAAAGAGAAAAAGACAAATGTATTTTTGTTTATGGCTACATGGCCAGTCAGTGCCATTGATTTCATCTCCAGGCTGAAGCTGCAGTTCACATGTGGGGAGCACACGATGGAGCAATGCTCTCACCTCATGGCAACTAAAAAGATTAAGGGGCCAGAGAATGATACACCCTTCCACAACAGACTGTCAGTGACAAGTAGGCTCTTACTACTAAGTGTCTACTATCTTTAATAGATGCCTTTGAGCTATGATTCTACCAGTGCATTAATCCTCATGCTCCAATCCCTTCACCAAAGCTCCATCAGTTGTAACGCAAATGTGTAGGTGAGAAACTTTGGGAGATAGCTCATTAGATTCAAGCTGTAGCAATAAGAAGTTTCTCATGACGGAGGCAGGGAAGGTACGTTAGTAAAATGCTTGCCTTGAAAGCATGAAGACGTGAGTTTATTTCTCAAAATCCGCAAAGAAAAGAAAAAAGCTATGCTTGCTGTTGTGAGCTTGTGGTCACTGGGGGTGGTGACAGGGGTGGGGGACAGGCTGATCCCTGGGACTTGCTGGTCAGTCAGCCTGGCGTGCTCTGTGAACTCCGGTTCCATGCTGCTGAGAATCCATGTCAAAAAAAAAAAAAAAAAAGTGCTTGAAGAATAACAGCCGAAGGAGTTTTAGTTCTGGATTCTCACAGCAGAGTAAGATACTGCATCATTTTCAACTTTAATATGCATTTTAAAAATGTCAGTAAAGTCCACTGATGGGGGAGGTCCTCCTCCTCTTCCAACTGACCCTAGTTATAAGGTATCATAATGACTGGCTGCAATGTCTTCCTCTGTGGCCTGGATCTTTTCTAGATCCCAGCTTTTACCTGCAAATTTCATGATTTCCTTTTTTTTTTTTTTTAATTGCTGAGTAGTATTCCATTGTGTAAATGTACCACAATTTCTCTATCCATTCCTCCATAGAGGGACATTTGGGTTGTTTCCAGGTTCTGGTTATTACAAATAAAGCTGCTACGACCATGGTTGAACAAATGTTCTTGTTATGTCCTTGAACATAGTTTGGATATATGCCTAGGAGTGGTATAGCTGGATCTAAAGTGGACTTAGAGAGGAGCATGGGAGGAGAAAAGAGAGGGAGGGTGGGATTGGGAGGAAATAAAGCAGGGGATACCTTTACTAGATTTAATTAAAACATAGTAAACTTTGTAGTCACAAAAAAATGTTAAATAAAGCATATCTTACTCTGCCAAAAAAAAAAAAAAAAAAAAAAAGAATAACAGCCGAAGCTGTCCTCTGCCCTGCACATTCTTGGGTACCAGAACAAATATGTACAAACATGTGTTACAGACTAGCTACAAATGCCCACTATATTTCCAAACAGCATTGCTCATGGAGGTCATAGTGACCAGAATTATGGGTGTGGCCTTAAAAAAACAACATATCATAACTATTCAGCAAGCCTTGCTTTCACTATCAGTCATGTGTATAACAGACTAGTAAATCCATGAAACAGCATTCTGTATTGTCCTTAAACAATTAGCATTACTTGAGCTAGCTATAGGTCAGTGTCTTAGAAAAGATAGCTCGCACAATGTACACTCCAGCAGCACATTTGAAATATCTAAGGGATGTTTTAAAATGTCAATACCTAAGCTATACTTAAGATGGTTATGTTGTAAAAATTAGTGGATCTGGGACCAACACATCTCTATTTTTAAAACTCAAGAAATTTCATTCTGCAGCCAACTCTGAGAGTCACTGGAAAATTTGCAAACCTTAGATTCAACACACATGGCACTGAGTCCTGCGTCTGTCCTGTGCTTTGTAACCTTGGATACATTTCTTTAAAGATCTCCATCTCACCTTCGTATGGTAATGATCATCATGTAGCCTATCCACTGTGAGCCAGTGGGGTTTTTGTTGTTGTTTTCACTTTGTTAGTTGTTCACTTTTCATCCCAAAAGTAGTTCCCATCCTCTTCTCCTCCAGATACTATCCTGCCTCCCTCCTCTACTACTCAAGAAAGGGGGGCTCTCCCACTAACCACCCCAGCACTTAGTGTTAATGTATGTAAAACCTTGTCTTGTAAGTGACAAAGGCTGACAGTATGCTCACAATTTACAGGAGAAGTCCTGCTCCCATCTGTGATAGAATAGATGGTAACACACACACACACACACACACACACACAAGCCACTGTGTGAAGTGCATGTTTCTACAATCTGAGGAAACCAGAAACTCAAGGAGACCCAACTCTTCCATCGATGAAAGCTCACTAGGCAGACTACTAAGTCCTGACTTCTCTGCTCTTGGCAGGGATGCATGGAGAAAATGGGATCTTCCAGAAAAAGTGTCTAATTGAGATTAGGAAGCAAGCAACGGTGTAGCTCAATACTTTAGCCAAGCAGAAGATTGACAGATAAACCTCAGAAAGGAGGGAGACTGAGAAGGACCACTCTGTAATCTGCATGTAAATTATCCTCAAACCCTCTGCTTTCACCTCAGTTGCATCTTTCAGTGGCTAGCAGTAGTAATTTAAGAAAAAGAGCAGGGGGAATAAAATACCCTGGAGGGGTGACGCTCCCAGAAAACCTCTCAGCAGCTCCCTGATGGTGCCAGTGCTTACAGTTAAACCAGGTTACATTAGAGGAGTTTCATAAATGCATTTACTTGACACTGAAACTTTAAAATGATCAAACTTTAGGAATAAGAACACTGTCTTGAGGTTTATAGCTCAGGACTAGGAGGGAAACTAAAACAGACATTCCTAGAAAACCCTAGGACCAAGCCTTCGGGACACTAAGGGGAAACACTGATAATGTAAGCCTTCTAAAACACTTTAGAAGACAGAAGATATGAGGAAGGCTTTCAACTAATTACACAAACTTACTGGACAGAAAAACATTTAAACATAACCACACAAACCAAAATAATTATCCAGAAGGCGAACCAAAAAGAATTTAGATGTTGACACTAGCAAAGTCTAAAATAGTCTTCCTTGGGAAAGAACACAGTAATTGGCCATCACTGAAAACATGCATACAAGAAACACTATACAACTTGTGGTACAGTATTTTAGGACTAACAAATATGTAACTAGCCATAAAGAGATAATGAGAAAGAAAAAATACTTGGAGAAAGAATGGTTAAGCATTCCAAAATCCTGATAAAAATACAACTAGACATCCCAAAATAAAAATAAAAACACAAGCCTTAAGCAAGACAAAGATATCTAGGTTTTATTTTATTTTATTTTAATTTTTATTGATTTTGAACTGTCAAAGAAGAAAATAAAAAGATTTTTTTTTCCAGATCAGTGTTAGGATAAATTTGACAGGGAAAAATAGCACACTATATTTAGGAGAACAGTAATAAAAATGGTGCCTCACATTTCATGAGATAAAAGGACAATAAAGTTAGTAAAAAGATATCTCTAAAATGCTTAATGAAAAATATATTAACCCTTTATGTTGAAAAATCCAAGACAAAGCTATTTTGAACAAACACTAAAATTTACTTGAGGCAAACTTCACTTCATTAAAATAAGAAAAATGTTCAAGGAAGTTCTTCAAGCCAGAAATGAAACCAGCTGGAAACATGGTTTAAAAGGAAGGAAAAACACTCACAGACACATACACACACACGAATCATTTGGACACAAGAACCAAAAAAAGCCTTTTGGTTGGTCAGCCCTTTGGTGGGTATAACAGGGACACTTCATCTTTGAGATGCTTAGGCTCTGAGCATCACCTAAATCTAAAGATGAGAGATCACAGCTGCAAAACTCCTGTGTCTCACGGAGGGTATGAACTCATCAAAAGACAGTCATTCCTTCCGTGTAAACTCTGGTTTGATTAGATAGCCTACTAAAAAAACTTTATTTTTGGTAAACCATTGAGCAAGGGTCCAAAAAATACCCCTTTTGCTATTCCTGCTAAAATTACTTCATATAATAAATGTAAAGAATGCTTCCAAATTGGCATTTTTATATGTCATAAGAGCACTGATAAGCTGTTAGGTAAGTATCCAATCAATCAAACTCAAATTTTCCCTTTGTCAGTTTGCAGTAAAGTTTGCATGGGTTAAGTACACATATTGCATGAATCCATTGCCGGGACATGTTCACATCTTCCGTAATACCACAGCGTCCATGGGTGCTAAGAGCTCAAAAAGACTCATGTGATCATGAAACATGAAGAACATCGACAATAAAAAGAATACATAAAGAGATCTTTCTTATAAATTTATTGTAACATTTGTGTTTTTATATTTGTATTTTCCTCATTTTTTTTCTCTTCACTCCAGAAAGGGTGACGTTCAGAGAGGGAGCCACCTACCAAGTGACACTGTACTGAATTAACCTTACTCAAGTACATAAGAACAAATTTAACATAGTTACCCTGATAGAAGAGGCAGGTTGGAGTACTACTCTAGTGCCAGTGCAAACTTACTCGTCCTGTACTGCTCGGTCCTTGCAGGGCTACTTACCACATTTCTTCCTATTGCCAATAGTGTCATCCTCTTACCCATTCCTACCTGCAGCTCCACATGTATAAAAGAAAAAAAAAACTTTCTACATCTCTCTCACATCTAGTTTTGATAAATTTAATTTTTATTAGCGTGTATTCACTGTACAATATTAAGGGTTTTAATCATTTATTTAGTTTCTGTCTGTGTGCATGTCTATGAGCCTGAACAATTTTGTGTGCACCACACACAAGCATGAACAAACAGATGCCAGAAGAGGTTGTTGAAGTCACTGGAACTCGAGTTACAGGTAGTTGCGAGCCACCATGTGAGTGATGAAAACTGAGTCCAGTTCTTCCGCAAGAGTGATAAGGATGCTTAACCTCTGAGCCAACCCCTCCCCACAAAGCGATGGTTTTAGAAGGATTTTTCTTCCTTCAAGTATAGAATGTGCACTGTCATATTCAGCAGCCCATTACCATCTCCTGTGCGCTAGTCTCACTCAGCTGACTAGTGTTTCATTAACTTGACACAAGCTAGAGTCATTTGGAAACAGAAATCCTCAACTGAGAAAATGTCTCCAGCAAACTGGCCTGTGGAATAGTGTGCAGCACATTTTCATAATTAGTAATTGATGTGAGGAGGCCTAGACTATTGTGAGCGAGGCCACACCTGGGCTGGTGGTGCTTGGATAAGAAAACAGGCTCAGCAAGCCAGTTAGGATCATTCCTCCACAGATTGTGCTTTAGTTCCTGCCTCCAGGTTCCTTCCCGGCTTGTGTTCTTGTCCTAATTTCCCCTAAGTGATAGACCATTAAGTGGTAGCATGAGATGAAATAAACCCTTTTCTCCTTGGGGTGCTTTTGGTCATTGTGTTTTATCGTAGCAATAGAAACCCTAAGTTCTCAGTTCCCACATTGTCTTCATCCTAACATACGTGTTTATCCTTTTCCTTTGTTTCTTTTTAAATAAACTTCTCTCGCCTGGTCTTGTAAATCTGGCCTTGTGCTCAAATCTGAATCCTCTTTTCCTGGAGTCTCCAGCTAGGATTATTTGTGTTTACAACAATTTGATGCCCTACAGGCGGATCACAGCAACAAAGCCCAGCTTACCCTGCCTTTATGTCTAGTCCTTCTTAGTCACAGTCTAACCTACACTGTAATACCTAGAAAACCAGAATCCAAAAGCACTGCACTTTCTTGCATGGTGTCAGGTTGTCTGTTTCCCATGACCTGCAAGCTCAAAAAGGGTAGAGGACAACTTTCAACAGTCCTGCCTGTTCTTTCCACCTGCTATGTGGAGTCTAGGGATGTAACTCAGTCCTCAGTCTTGCCAAGTGCCTTTCTCTTCCTCACTGAACCACCTTGGCAGCCCTAGAGTAATAATGTCCTTAGGTAATGCTCTCCAAGTAGTTAAGTACTCTGTGTCTGTTTGTGGAACAGACCTCTTGAGACTTAGTGTTCCTTATGACAGTTCCTTATACTTTGGGGAAAGTCACAACTGCTTGAATTTAATGATAAAAAAGACATTGGTGTCTTGATTTAAAGTGCTGATTGTTTCATGTAAAATTTATTATCCTTTTGTTCAAATCTGTGCAAAGTACACTATGAACTCCTAAAATAAATTTCAGATGGATGATAACTGTATGGTAATGCCGGCTTACCAACTGTAGGAAGTGTACCACAATAGAGTAGGACACCGGTGATTGGGAAGGCTGTGTCTGTGTGGCACAGAGGGAACATGAAATTCTCTGCACCTTCCTTTTTATTTTCATGTAAACCAAAAACTAAAACTAAAAAAACCTTTATTTCCTTTTATTTTGATTGTTCTGCTTTAATAAGAAGACATGCTGGAAAAAGAAACAGAGGGTGCAAACACTCTTGTGGGTTCCTGCCTGCATCTACCTGAGCTTTCCACACTCAAAGTTCAACTAGGCAAAAGAACACACTATTTATTATATTGATATATTTTCATATTTCTTTCCTCAAAGTACAAAATAAACAAACGAAAGCCTTCATGGTGAGAAGTGGAACGATGGAGGACTGATGTGAAAATCCTAGGTGTTTCACTCTGGGTTTCTCATTGTCTAGTTTTCCACTTAGAGACATTTTGTCCCACTTGGATAGAGCAATCACAAAAGAAAACTCACTTGCACCCAACATTGGAAACAAAGTGTACTTCCCGTGTGGGAGTGAGAAGACGGAGGATTCTTGTACTGCAAATCATCAGTCACATGATGAATGGGAGCTGAAACCAAGGGCATCAACTAGCATTATTTCACGGCTGGAATTTCAAGATGTGCCTCACCCTCCAGATACCAATAGTGCTGTGGGAAAACTTACTCTAGACTTCTGTTCACATCCTCAGATTTGAGAGGTCTCAAGACAAATGTCATTTTGATACAGTACTGAAAAATCTATCTTGAGTTTTGAAAGCGTGGTTACAGAGCCAGATGCAAATAACTCCTTGCAAAAGGCTTCCTATAAAGTACATCAATTACTCAGAATGAAAAATCCCAAAACAAAACATGATTAATAGGAAGGAAGAATTATTTATTCCTTTTATATACAATTTATCAAGTTATGCATTTAACTATAATTTTTCATGACCTACATCATCAATTTTTGTACTTTACACTACCACTCACTTTCTTTCTGTGGTTTTTGTTTGCTCAAGATGGTTTTATTTCTGATCCACTGCAAATTCACACTTATTCATCCCATTTATATCTGCACATGAAAATACTGGGGGCGGAGCCAAGATGGCGACTAGCATACACAGTTTCCGAGCTGTGGAAGAGATAAAGTTCTGAGTTGATGAGTGGAAGAACTTCTGAAGCCAGGGAAACAACGGAGAGACTTTCTAAATAACAGGGAACATCGCAGGAGGTGAAAACCTTGGTCTCGGGTCACCCAGGGACTTGTTTGGGGAAGGTGAGAAACGATCCTTTGATCTCTCCGCACTCCCCTCCCCCAGACTTCCCTCCTCCTCTGCACAGCAGACTCGCCTTTCTCAGACTCCCCTTTCTCAGACTCGCCTTTCTCAGACTCGCCTTTCTCAGTGCAGACCTAACTGCCTGGGGCCTGCAGCCACTGAGGAGGAGCCCCAAGCCCTTTATCGGCAAAGGCCAGCAGTACTGTGTCTCGGAGCCCCAGATTCGCGCGGCGGCTGCACCATCCTCCCAGGGCCCGAGTCTCCTAGACGCCATACTAGCTCCGCAGGAGCGCCATCACTGACGGTACGGCCCGCCCAATCCCACAGTGACAGAGAATACGCTATATACTCACCAAAACCAGACAGAAACGCCATACAAGCTAGACACACCAGGCGCTGAGCCTCCGAAGCTTGGAGAGCGCAGTAAAGAGACCCCAGGACTTCCCAGAAAGCATCTGGACTAGCAACCCAGTCTCCAATTACAGCGGGACTTTCTAACCTGGCAGCGGAGCAGCACTGAGCTGGCGGGGCACATCAGCCCTCCAGTTTAAGACTAACCAGGGCCAAACCAGAGAACAGAAAGGCTGGTTACCCCGATTCCTACTGACGTGACCACCCTGAAATCTCCAGCTGCAGCAAGACCCCATAACCTGGCAATGACAACAGCACGGAACTGGCGGAGCACATCAAAGAAGCAGGGCCAAACCAGAGAGCAGAGAGCCCAGATACCCCGATCTCTGCCAAGTGACCTGCCTGTAAGTGAGTGCACCCTTGAGAATCTGCAGCTCCACTGATCCTGGGTCATTCTAAAACAGAAGCCAGGCATCAAACCCCCTCCCACCCATATACCCACTTTGGGAAACAGAGGGGCACTTGGAACATTGAAGTTCCTGCTCTGTGGGTCTAATTGAGGAGTTAAGGCAGTTAATGCCAGAAATTGCGCTGCGATCATCACTAGCGACTGCGACATATACATTGCAGAGCCCCTCCCACACACTCAAGGGTTCAACATTAGCCATCACTCTGTCCCACAAGACACACGGCCACACACACTTACACACACACACACATATACACATGCACGCACGCTTGCATTTGCCTCTGTTTGCGCCTGCGTACTTTCCTCCCACAGGTACAGCTAGTCCTCAGCACACGCTAAGGACACGGGACCTCTCTCAACTTCCTGAAGAATTCTCCAGACTCGAGAGAGAGACAGTACCAGTCTGATCGGCAGAATCCAAAAACAAACAGGGAAGGTCTCAGATAAGCCAATGGCCAGGGGTAGGTGAAAGAAAACTTCCAACATAAATCAGGACATCATGACTTCACCAGCAAACCCCAAAATCGATGGATACTCCAATTCATCAGAAGCACAGGAAAATGACCTTAAAGCCATGCTTGCTCAATTATTTGAGGCTCATAAGAGGAAATGAACAAATCTTTCAAAGAGTTGGCCAGTCAATTGGAGGTAAAGAAAGAAGAAATAGACAAAACCCTTAAAGAAACACAGGCAAACATAGCCAAACAAATAGAGGCACAAGTAGAGAAAAAATTAGTGGCATACAAAAAGGAAATGAACAAAGAAATAGAGTCCATCGTAGAGAGACAGGAATCCAAATTCAAACACATGAAAGAAATGGTGCAAGGCATGAAAACAGAATTAGAATCAATAAAGAAAACACAAAATGAGAAAACTCTTGAGCTGGAGAACTTGGAGAAGAGATCAGGAACCACAAAAGTAAGCATCACCAACAGAATACAAGAGATGGAAGAGAGAATCTCTGGAGCTGAAGACACACTTGCAGAAATTGATACTTCTCTCAAAGAAAAAGTAAAATCAGAAAAGTTCCAATCACAAAATATCCAAGAAATCAAGGATGCTATGAAAAGACAAAATCTAAGAATAATAGGAATTGATGAAAAAGAAGACTCCAGGCTCCAAGGTCCAGAAAATATTTTCAAGAAAATCATAGAAGAAAATTTTCCCAACTTAAAGAAAGAGATGTCCATAAATATACAAGAGGCCTACAGAACACCAAATAGACTAGACCAGAAAAGAAACACATCACGTCACATCATAGTCAAAACACTAAATCTACAGAACAAAGAAAAGATATTAAAAGCAGCAAGGGAAAAAGGCCAAGTAACATATGAAGGTAGACCTATCAGAATCACACCAGACTTCTCATCAGAAACTATGAAAGCCAGAAGGGCCTGAGCAAGCATCATGGAGACTCTAAGAGATCACAAATGTCAACCCAGACTACTATACCCTGCAAAGCTTTCAATCAACATAGATGGAGAAAACAAAATATTCCATGACAAAACTAAATTTACACAATATCTATACAGCAAACCAACCCTACAGAAGATACTAGAAGGAAAACTCCAATCCAATGAAAACGAATTCACCCAAGAAAACAGGGCATACAGATAATATCCCAACAAAAATGAAAAGAAAACAAGCAATGAAACAAGGTAAGATCATCGACTCCATTACAAAAGGAACTAACATGCATTGGTCAATATTATCTATCAATATTAATGGACTCAACTCACCAATAAAAAGACACAGGCTAACAGAATGGTTACGGAAACAGGACCCAACATTCTGTTGTATCCAAGAAACACACCTATGCAACAAAGATAAACACTACCTCAGAGTAAAGGGCTGGAAAAATGTTTTTCAAGCAAATGGTTCCAGAAAACAAGCTGGAGTAGCCATCCTAATATCTAATAAAATAGACTTTCATCCGAAGTTAATCAAAAAAGATAAGGAGGCTCACTATATTCTCATCAAAGGAAAAATCCAACAAGAGGACATCACAATTTTGAATATCTATGCCCCAAATACAAGAGTACCTACATTCACAAATGAAACAATATTAAAGCTTAAATCATACATTGATCCTAATACCTTAATAGTGGGAGACTTCAACACCCCACTCTCATCAAGGGACAGATCAACCAGACAGACACCAAATAGGGAAATAAAAGCACTCGCAGAATCCCTAAATCAAATGGACCTAATAGACGTCTACAGATCTTTTCACCCAAACTCAAAAGAGTACACCTTCTTTTCAGCACCACATGGAACCTTCTCAAAAATAGACCATATAGTTGGTCACAAAGCAAGCCTCAACAGATACAAAAGGATTGAAATAAACCCTTGTATACTATCTGACCACCATGGACTAAAGCTGGACATCAATAACAACAGAAACAACAAAAAGCCGACACGCACATGGAAACTGAACAACATACTACTCAATAACAGCTGGGTCAAGGAAGAAATAAAGAAAGAAATTAAAGACTTCCTAGAATTCAATGAAAATGAAGGCACAACATACCCAAATTTATGGGACACATTGAAAGCAGTGCTCAGAGGAAAATTTATAGCACTAAGTGCCTACAAGAAGAAATCTGTAACATCACATACAAACAACTTAATGGCCCAACTGAAAAACCTAGAAAAAAAAGAAACAGATACACCCAAGAGGAGCAGAAGGCTGGAAATAATCAAAGTAAGGGCAGAAATCAATCAATTAGAAACAAATAAAATTATCCAAAGAATCAATGAAACAAAAAGCTGGTTCTTTGAGAAAATCAACAAGATAGACAAACCCTTAGCCAAACTAACTAAAAAGCAGAGAGAAACCATACAAATCAGCAAAATCAGAAAGGAAAATGGGGACATAACTACAGACACTGAGGAAATCCAAATGATTATTAGGTCATACTACAAAAGCCTATATGCCACAAAATTTGAAAATCTAAATGAAATGGATAACTTTCTTGACAGATTCCATCTACCAAATTAAGTCAAGATCAGGTAGAAAGACTGAATAGTCCTATATCTCCCAAGGAAATTGAAGCAGTCATTAACAGTCTCCCCTCCAAAAAAAGCCCTGGACCAGATGGCTTCAGCGCAGAATTCTACAAGACCTTCAAAGAAGTACTAACACCAATTCTCCTCAAACTATTCCACAAAATAGAAATAGAAGGAACACTACCAAACTCATTCTATGAAGCCATAGTCACTTTGATACCTAAACCACACAAAGATCCAACCAAAAAAGAGAACTTCAGACCTATCTCTCTTATGAACATTGATGCAAAAATACTCAATAAAATACTTGCAAACCGAATCCAAGAACACATCAAAGATATCATGCACCATGACCAAGTAGGCTTCATCCCAGGAATGCAAGGGTGGTTCAACATACAGAAATCCATCAATGTAATCCACCACAAAAACAAAATGAAGGAGAAAAACCACATGATCATCTCCTTAGATGCTGAAAAAGCATTTGACAAAGTCCAACACCCATTTATGTTTAAAGTCTTGGAGAGATCAGGGATACAAGGCACATACCTAAAGATAGTAAAGGCAATATACAGCAAGCCTATAGCCAACATCAAACTCAATGGAGAGAAACTTAAATCAATCCCACTGAAATCAGGGACAAGACAAGGCTGCCCACTCTCTCCATATCTCTTTAACATTGTACTTGAAGTCCTAGCCAGAGCAATAAGACAACTAAAGGAGATCAAGGGGATACAAATCAGAAAGGAAGAGGTCAAAGTGTCACTATTTGCAGATGATATGATAGTATACATGAGCGACCTCAGAGATTCAACCAGAGAACTTCTTCAGCCGATTAACACCTTCAGCAAAGTGGCAGGATACAAAATCAACTCAAAAAAATCAGAAGCCCTCTTGTATACCAAAGACAAAAAGGCTGAGAAAGAAATTAGGGAAACAACCCCCTTCACAATAGCCACTAATAACATAAAGTACCTTGGTGTGACTCTAACCAAGCAAGTGAACGACCTGTTTGAGAAAAACTTCAAGTCTTTGAAGAAAGAAATTGAAGAAGATCTCAGAAGATGGAAAGATCTCCCGTGCTCATGGATTGGTAGGATTAACATTGTGAAAATGGCCATCCTGCCAAAAGCAATCTACAGATTCAATGCAATTCCCATCAAAATACCAACTCAATTCTTTACAGACCTTGAAAAAAAGATTCTCAGCTTCATATGGAGAAACAAAACACCCAGAATCTCCAAAACGATCCTGTACAACAACAGATCATCTGGAGGTATCTCCATTCCCGATCTCAAGCTGTACTACAGGGCAACAGTAATAAAAACTGCATGGTATTGGCATAGAAACAGAAAGGAGGATCAATGGAATCGCATAGAAGACCCAGAAATAAACCCACACACCTATGAATACTCAATATTTGACAAAGAAGCCAAATCCATTCAATGGAAAAAAGACAGCATCTTCAACAAATGGTGCTGGACCAACTGGATGTCTACATGCAGAAAAATGAAAATAGATCCATATTTATCACCCTGCACAAAACTAAAGTCCAAGTGGATCAAGGACCTCAACATAAAACCAGATACTCTAAATCAGCTGGAAAAAAAAGTGGGAAACAGCCTAGAACTCATTGGCACAGGAGACAACTTCCTGAACAGAACACCAACAGCACAGGCTCTAAGAGCAACAATCAATAAATGGGACCTCATGAAACTGAAAAGCTTCTGTAAAGCAAAAGACACTGTCATCAAAACAAATAGACAGCCTACAGATTGGGAAAGAATCTTCACCAACCCTTTATCTGACAGAGGACTAATATCCAGTATATATAAAGAACTAAAGAAGCAGAAAAGCAACAAACCAAGTAATCCACTTAAAAAATGGGGAACAGAGCTAAACAGAGAATTCTCGAAAGAGGAACATTGAATGGCAGAGAAACACTTAAAGAAATGCTCAACCTCATTAGCCATTAGGGAAATGCAAATCAAAACGACCCTGAGATTTCACCTTACACCGATCAAATGGCCAAGATAAAAAACTCAAGTGATAGCACATGCTGGAGAGGTTGTGGAGAAAACGGACCCCTCCTCCATTGCTGGTGGGAATGTAAACTGGTTCAACCACTTTGGAAGTCAATCTGGCGCTTTCTCAGACAACTAGGAGTAGTGCTACCTCAAGACCCAGCTATACCACTCCTAGGTATATACCCAAAATTTGCTCAAGTACACAACAAGGACATTTGTTCAACCATGTTCGTAGCAGCTTTATTTGTAATAGCCAGAACTTGGAAACAACCCAGATGTCCATCAACGGAGGAATGGATACAGAAATTGTGGTATTTTTACACAATGGAATACTACTCAGCAATCAAAAAGGAGGAAATCATGAAATTTGCAGGCAAGTGGTGGGATCTAGAAAAGATCATTCTGAGTGAAGTATCCCAGAAGGAGAAAGACAAACTTGGTATATACTCGCTTATATAGACCTACAAGACATGATAAACATAATGAAATCTACACACCTAAAGAAGATAATCAAGAAAGTGGACACAGGCGAAGGTGATTAATCGTCATTTAGAAAGACAAATGGGATGTGCATTGAACTTATGACAGGAGTCTACCACAAAAGGCATCTGAAAGACTCTACCTAGCAGTGTTTCAAAGCAGACACTAAGACTCATAACCAAACCCTCGGCAGAGTGCAGGGAATCATATGAAAGAAGGGAAGTTAGTATGATATGGAAAGGAAAGGAGCTCTACAAGGACCAAATATATCTGGGCACAGGGTCTTTTCTGAGACTGACACTCAACCAAGGACCATCTATGGATATAACCTAGAACTTCTGCTCGGATGTGGCCCGTGGTAGCTCAGTAACCAAGTAGTTTTCCAAAGTAAGGGGAACACGGACTATTCTAACAGGATCTCAAGGGCAGGCTGTTTGACACCCCCCCCCAGGGGAGGAGCAGTCTGTTAGGCCACAGAGGAGGACTTTGCAGCCAGCCCTGAAGATACCTGATAAAACAGGGTCAGATGAAAGGGGAGGAGGTCTTCCCCTATCAGTGGACTTGGAAAGGGGCAGGGAGGAGACCAGGGAGGGAGTGTGGGGTTGGGGAGGGAATGAGGGAGCGGGAGACAGCTGGGACACAGAGTTAACAAAATGTGACTAAAAAGAAAAATAAAAAAAAAAGAAACATTCAAACAAAAACAAAAAAAAAAGAAGAAAATACTGTTCAGTCTTTCTGCTCCAAGGATATGAAGAACACTGCAGAGAGAACCCTAAAAAAAAAAAAAAAAAAAAAAAAAAAAAAAAAAAAAAAAAAAAAAA
>NW_026594428.1:11907525-11910347 GCF_907164565.1 Psammomys obesus
AAAAAAAAAAAAAAAAAAAAAAAAAAAAAAAAAAAAAAAAAAAAACAGAATTCTGAGCAAATATATTGGAAGAAAAAAATCAAAATTCTGTTTTGACATTAGCCTCAAGAGTCTCTCCATATCCCACTAGTTAAAGGCTTGAGCCTCAGTGAGGAACTGTCAGACTTTAAGATGTGGACATACTGGAAGGTCATCTGGTCAGTGGGGATGTGCTTAAAAGAAGATCTGACAACTCTGTTTCCTCCCCTCTCTTCATTTTCCACCCATTCCTTCTCCATTTCTTTCTCCTCCTCCTTCTCTTCTTCTCCTTCCTTTCTCTCTGTCTGGCTCTTTCTCCTCTTCTCTTCTCACTTTTCCTCTCCTCTTTCACATGTTACCAAAATTCATTTAGTGTCACAGAATCCCATGGAATCTTTTGGAGTGATATGTTTCTTTGTGGTGCTTAGACCACTTAAGCATTTTGACAAGAAATGATGATGGTAAATTTCAATATATCATAAAAGGTATGAATATGCTAAGTAACACAATATGTCTTGTGAAGTTTTCAAAGTTGTGGTGAATGATAAATATGGTGTCAAAGACTTTTTGTAACCAAAACAAGAATTACCAAGCAAACAGTAATTGTAGTCTCTGATCCTTTCATTGTTCCATCTACATTTTATAGTCCTACCGTTAAAATAAAGCTGAGAAATTTGAAATATTTTGTGTTTTATGGTATAATATAGAATCAGTTGGTTGGAAAATCACTCTGCATTGTAGTAACATTCATGGAACTGAGAAGTGTCTGAGAATTCACTCTGAGAATTCACTCTACTTTCAAGCTAATGAGGAAGCCTGACAAAAGATGATGCTGGTAGAAGACACAAGATTCCTGGATCCCAGACAAGGGACAGTTGATTGCTCCTGGCAGTAGAATTAGGCAAAAAAAAATCAGCATTTCCAGTGCCAGTAGACAGGCCTCCATTCTATGAGGTGGTGCAAAAAGGGACAAGCAGTAGCTGCATGTATAGCACTGTGTGAGAGCAGAGGAATCCCAAACTCAGAGAACCCAAGGTTGTTGTTGTTTTGGTGGGTTTTTTTTTTTTTTTTGTTCACCATGATATGAAAGTATGCTTCGCCTTTGCTGCAAATAGATATACTGGCTCTATCTTCCAATACTATTCACAACCCAAGTACTCATGAAAATATAGTCCAGAATAAAGAACAGTTAGTTCTTGCTTGGAAGGCAAACAGAAGTACAAAACAACAACTTTACAGTTAAGGGAAGTACTGCAGACTGTTCTGAATCCTTAAGAAAATTGTTATTTATTTAAAATTTATGTCTCTGCAAACCCCAGTTTTATGTAATAATCTTTTATTGAAGTATATATACATGCACTCAGTTTGAATTTAAATAGAAAAACTATATAATGAAATTCATTTTAATAACCAAAATTATTATGACTGGAATTAGCCTTCTATGTCACTCACACACTAAACTTCTTTGTAAAACTCTTCACATAACCGATATCAATCCAACTGTCATCATCTCTTACAAAGGACAAGTTCTTGTCTGTGAAATTCACTCCTCATTCTTCAAGATAATGAGGAAAGAAATGAAACCAGTCTTCAAACCGGCTGCTCAGAGTTACAAAGTACATTTCACTAACTGATAAAAGGGTCAAAACTTGAAGGTTGATTTAGTACTCAGCCTAGCAGCATTACAAACAAGGCGACACTCTGCTCAATTTCAAAAAATATATCTGCATTGGCTCAATGGCCCTTCTCGAAACCTCAGTGTCATGCTTGGCCCTGCTCTACTGATGACTTCCTTGTAGTTATGAACAAAATGAAAGTTCCAACCATTCTATTTTACCAATAAAGAGTCAGGAGCCAGATGCAGAGGTGTGAACGGAAAATACTCGAAAAGCTCACTAGCTCAGCTGACAGTCCAGGAAGAAAAGGCCAAAAACCCAAGGCCAGAAGCTTGCTAGCTCACAGCCAGAAAAGACCCCAAAATTCAGAGAGCTAAAGGCTAAAGCCCAAAAGCTGTTTCTTCTCCATGCTGTCTTAAATACCCCTCAACTCAAAGTCCCTCCCTCTCTTTTTTCTTTTTAATTTTTTATTTTTTATATTAATTACAGTTTATTTACTTTGTATTCCAGCTGTAGCCCTCTCCCTCATTCCCTCCCAATCCCACCTTCCTCCCTCATCTCCTCCCTGCCCCTCTCTAAGTCCACTGATAGGGGAGGTCCTCCTCCCCTTCCATCTGACCCTAGCTCATCAGGTCTCATCAGGACTGGCTGCAATGTCCTCCTCTGTGATCTAACAAGACTTCTCCTTCCTCGGAAGGGGGGCAAAGAGCCAGCCACTGAGTTCATGTCAGAAAGAGTCCCTGTTCCCCTTACTAGAAAACCAACTTGGATACTGAGCTGCCATAGGCTACATCTGAGCAGAGGTTCTACGTTATATCCATACATGGTCTTTGGTGGGAGAATCAGTCTCAGAAAAGATTCCTGTGCCCAGATATATTTGGTCCTTGTGGAGCTCCTCTCCTCTCCAGGTCATACTAACTCCCCCTTCTTTTATATGATTCCCTGCACTCTGCCCAAGGTTTGGTTATGAGTCTCAGCATCTGCTTTGATACACTGCTAGGTAGAGTCTTTCAGAGGCCTTCTATGGTAGACTCCTATCGTGCTCCTCATTTTCTCCTACTTCCAATGTCCATCCTATTTGTCTTTCTAAGTGAGGATTGATCATCTTACCTCAGGTTCTCCTTCTTGTTTATCTTCTTTTGGTGTATAGATTTTAGTATGTTTATCCTATCTTTTAGTTCTGGTATC
>NW_026594428.1:11910357-11914170 GCF_907164565.1 Psammomys obesus
ATCCTATCTTTTAGTTCTGGTATCCACTTATAAGTGAGTATATACTTATAAGTGAGTATATACTTTCTGCTTCTGAGGTACCTCACTCAGGATGATCTTTTCTAGATCCCACCATTTGCCTGCAAATTTCATGATTTCCTTGTTTTTAATTGCTGAGTACTATTCCATTGTGTAAACGTACCACAATTTCTGTATCCATTCCTCAACTGAGGGACAGCTATGTTGTTCCCAGGTTCTGGCTATTACAAATAAAGCTGCTATGAACATGGTTGAACAAATGCCCTTGTTGTGTACTTGAGCATATTTTGGATATATGCCTAAGAGTAACATAGCTGGATCTTGAGGAAGCACTATGCTTAATTGTCTGTGAAAGCACCAGATTGATTTCCAAAGTTGTTGTACCAGTTTACATTCCCACCAGCAATGGAGGAAGGTTCCCCTTTCTCCACAACCTCTCCAGCATGTGTTGTCACTTGAGTTTTTGATATTAGCCATTCTGATGACTGTAAGGTAAAATCTCAGGGTTGATTTGATTTGCATCTCCCTAATGGCTAGCATTTCTGGTTTCTTGTTCTGCCTCTTGACCAAGGGTTAACTTTATTAAATCCTGTTTACAGAAAGCTCTTGGACTAAAGGTGTGTGCCAGGGCTAAGACCCTATTGCTGAAGACACCACATACTTAAATCACGGAACATGAAGGAATCAAGCAGATATGAACTTGAGAGCCTCATTTTCATTGGCTAGTGTTCATAGTTCTGAAAGGCATGCTACTGAAGAAGAAAAGTACTAATCAGTCTTTTCCAGCTACAATTTATTTAAAGCTCATTGAGTCCAATTATTGCTGCCCTCATAACCTTGGCTGTGTGGTCAATGTACCAGCAGGGACTACACAATTAAAGTAAATAAATTCTCCCTTTTCCCAAAACTACCAATTACAAATAGATCCTCAGATAAAGAAACAATTCATGACCACACCCCTTCCTTATGAGCTACAAAAATGACCAGCCTGAACAGATATGTTCACTGGTACAATAGTCAGAAGAATGTCACCGAAGTAGCCTACCACTTTCTGACTGGATTTAATGCATGTTCCACAAGGTGGAACTGATATCTGGCCTTGTTATTAATGCCAATATAAAAGGGATAAATATGTCATTGTGTTCTAGGGAAGAATCTGCTACTATCACTCTGCTAAGTGAACATAATGCTAAATTTATTTCTAATGACTAATCCTCATACTCTTAGTTAATATGACTCTCAAACATCATCAGACAAGCCTCTTTTTGCGATAGATGTCAATTAACACAGAGATTCATAAGTGGTCAACATGAAGAGAATTCAGAGTACTCAGTTCTAAATATAGCATTTATACTATTGGCCTCTTCCTCCAAAAGGTCAGGGGTCATCATGGAAGAGGACACATAAACATTGTAAGTACCACATGAAAACTCATAGCAGTTCTAACAGCATGTACAAGTGCTACATAATTTCAAATCAGACGAATCCCAGCACGGAAGTGGGAGGTGGTCATAAAGACCTGTCCCTGGATGAAGAGCTATTGGCAATTAATAGCTCCTAGGACAGGAAGAGTTAGTTTTCTTTAGAGTATGGTCCCTGGTACATTGACCAAGCGCTAGTGGATGGAAACACACTCAAGACAGCACAAATTGGACTCAGTGAGCTTAAAAAAAATGATGACACAAAGTGAAGTGAATATGGAACCAAGTGGACTTAGGAGGAGTTGAGAAATGAATATGATCAAAATACAAGTATAGCCAGGTGTGGTGCTACAAGCCTTTAATCCCAGCACTCAGGGAGTCAGAGGCAGGTGGATCACTCTAAGTTCAAGGCCAGCCTGGTCTACAAAGTGCTTCTGGGATAGCCAAAGCCTGTTCCCAGAAACCCTGTCTTGAAAACCCAATAAATAAATAAATACAATGTATTAAATTTTCAAAAATAAAGACATTTAAAATTAATTTTTAAAAGATTAGACTCAGACATGTTAGGACAATTTAACTGATTTAATCTAATGCAAATAGCTATCTCTCAGGTATGTACTGTATTTACTACCAAATGGGACAATGACTTGGATACAGTATTAACTGCAGAAAAAAGAAGGCAGAACACTGAGCATGCTCACTACACTGTTAACTCTACAGCTTATCCAAATAAAATAATATAAATATATTTTCAGGATGTGGTTAAGTTCTGTATCCCCTATGAAATAATTAGATATACAAATAAACTATAGCTATGATTATTTTTTATTTGCTTTTGAAGTGCTAATACTCATTCTTTTGCATGTAAATTCTGGAATGCTTGCCATTTAAATAAGAATAAAGATAAACAAAGTCAGTAACTTCAGCAGATTAAGAAAGTAGGCTACATTCATAATTTCCACCATATCAAAAGTGTCTAAGAATCGTTTCTTCAGACTTTGATGTACTTTTTCAAAACATAAATGTGTTTTTACTCTTAAAATAGCTTTTTGAAAATGTAAATAAAATAACCTTTCAGCCTCCCACCCTTTCCACACATCCCCTCTTCTTTCTACACACTTACAGAGAAAGTGTTAGAATGTTTTCATGTCTATGATATTCTGCATCTTTTCTATCTGATAGAAAAAGCCAACAAAAGTGAAACAGCCTGATTGGAAAGCAATGATTTAGCTGTTGCTGGATCATTTCGCTCAGATTTAGGAAAAGTGTTTTGTTAGAAATTCAAAGTGTGGGTGAATGCCTGAGGGATAGAATTGTAAAGACACCTATATGAATCTAACTCAGGTCTCTACTCTTTACTCTCTCACACACATACACTCTCTCTCTGTGTGTGTGTGTCTCTATCTCTGTTTCTCTCTCTATGTGTGCCTTTATGTCTCTGTCTGCCTGTCTCTCTCTCTCTCTCTCTCACACACACACACACAAACACACACACACACACACATTCTCAACTTTTTAGAGGCCCTGTGTCCCTTAAGGATTCTGCTTCTCTTTTCAAGTTATGTTTTCTGTCAATTCCAAATATCCCACGTCAGAAATGGAATTAATGCACTGTCTCTCTGACTACAGAGTGCTACCGCCAGAAAAATGGACCCCTTTCTTTCATTAAACTGTCCCATTGAGTTGTCATAAAGAAGCTAGCTGAGCAAGCCATAAAGAGCATGTAAACAACACTCTTCCATGGTCTCTCTTCTGTTCCTGACTTCAGGTTCTCAACCCTTGCCCTGACTTTCCTCTGTGATGTAGTATGACTGGTTAGTGTAAGCAAAATAAGCCATTTCCTCTCCAGTTGGCTTTGGACATTGTTTTGTCACAATAGCAGAAACCAAAGTTAGGACAGTGTTATAGTCAGCTTCAGCTGTCAGATTGACACAACTGAGTCAGCTGGGCAAAGGGAAAATCAGTCTAGAAATTGCCTAGATCAGAAGTAGTCTATGGCCATGTAGTGAGGCATTTTCTTAATTGCCAATTGTTGCAGAAGGGACTCAGCCCACTGCAGTGCTGTCCTCCCTAAGCAAGAGGGCCTGGATGTATAAGAAAGATAGTTGAGTAAGCTGGGGGGAGAAGCCAGTAAGCAGTGTTGTTCCATGGTCTTTGCTTCAGTTCCTGCCTCCAGGATACTGTTTGAGCTCTTTCCCTGGCTTCCTTCATGACGACTATAACCTATAATCTGAGGTAAGACCTTTGCTTCCTCATGTTGCTTTTGGACATTGTGCTTATCTCAGCAACTGAAAGAAGACTAGAACAAAAGAGAAGGAAGGAAAGATGGAAGGAAGGAAGGAAGGAAGGAAGGAAGGAAGGAAGGAAGGAAGGA
>NW_026594428.1:11914180-11958366 GCF_907164565.1 Psammomys obesus
AAGGAAGGAAGGAAGGAAGGAAGGAAGGAAGGAAGGAAGGAAGGAAGATGGAGAACTTAGTACTCAGCCCAGTCATATGTCTACCCAATCCATGCCACCATGCTAGACCAGTTCAACATCACATGAAAGCATCAACACTTCTGCTGGTCCTTCCTTACAGTTAATAACCTCACCACTCCAACTCAAACATCTACTTCCATGGCCAGAGAGTGAACTTAGTCATCCCTGGAACTCACTGCAGGTCATTCAAATCAGCACATGTCCACCTCTCACCCATAAGTTCTTCTGGCAGCCTGCTCCACTCTTTCCATTGCTATATTTTCTCCCACACCCACTCAGTCACATTGCTCTGCACCCATCTTCCACCCCAGCTCTCCACATCATCACAAGCACTGACTTCTCCCAGAACCTCTCTTCTTATTTCATCTGGCCAATCCATCCTAAAAGATTATCTAATAGCACTTTCTTACTAAGAGCTACCCAGACTTCTAAGATAAATGAGGTTCCCCCACTAAACTATCCTATATGGATCACACACTCTCCTTCAAATGCAAGAAGTACTTTATTGCAATTATGCTATCGTGGAATTGAAATAGAAGATTTGTTTTAGCCTAGAAACTGGTGAAGGAGAGACACTAAGGCAACCATACTTCAAATACAAGTATCCTAGCACCATGCCAGGCACATAGAAATATGTGTGGGGTAAAATTCATACACACATATAAACAAACATAGAGACTTAAATACTTATACAATAAGTGAATCTGTGTGTTATGAAAGCAATCTTAAGCCAAAAAGAATATTTGGATTTTTTTTCTGCGAGCATCGAATTACATCTATTTTTTTTTAAGTGCAACAACTTTATAAACAGGACCTTCCTGACTAATAGTTCTTAAAAAGGTCTACTCTGTTTGCTGAATATTAAATAGCTGAAAGAGAATTTTCCAAGAGGCTTAGCACTCTTTATAGCAGATAGCATAGAGAAAAACAGCAGGGATAAAAGAATATGTGAGCTTATTTTTAAAAATATAGTCCATAAAAATTTGACTGTATATATCCTCCAAGGATGGATTAATCTTCTTCCATAAGCCATGGGTTCATCAAAAGAAAATGTTTATGAGTTGCTGCACAAGAAGGCTCCACAGGCCAACAAAACTGTTGCCATTGCTGAGTTACCTACCAGAACTTAGTGGAAAGACACAATTTCTGAAGATAATCCTACACTTTGGTCACAAGATACAGAGAAATCATGCTGGGGTTGAAATACAAGCTTCTTCCATGCTGACTAGGCTTCATAGTGCCAGAAGGTACTGTCCAGGCTGCTGGGGATGGGGGAGGGAAGAGCATCAATATCCTTACTCAGGTGTTTATCCTGCAAGCTACAGTAATGACCTACCAAGCAAAATGTGCCCTTAAGGGCAAGTCACATAACTGTGATGAGAACAACAAACCACTTTCAGATTAGACTTCAGGTGCTCTCCATGGGAGAGACTACACGACTGATTCTGTAAACCCTACAACTAGGGTGGCTAATGAGGCCATATGTTCTGGGGATGGGGGCTAGCGCTATTGCTCTGCTGTCTTATGGTCTTATTGCTGCAAAGAGGTACCATAACCACTGCAACTTTTGTAAAGGAAAAGGTTTAACTGGGTTTGGCTTACAGTTTCAGAGATTTAGTCTACTATCATCATGTCAGAAAGTATGGAGGCATGCAGGCAGACATGGTGCTGGAGAAGGAGCTGAAAGTTCAACATCTTGATCCATAGACAGAAAAAGGAGACTGTGTGCCACACTGGGTATAGCTTGAGCATATAAGATCACAAAGCCTTCCTCCATAGTGACACACCTCCTCCAATAGGGCCACACCTCCCAACAGTGCCACTCCCTATGGGTCAAGCATTCAAACACATGACTCTATGGAGGCCAAGCCTACTCAAACCACCATATCTGCTAAATTTTTGGGTCGTCAAACTGCTTCTAAAGACTCATGTCCATGTTCATGAGCACAGAAACTCTCAAAGGAAAGCATCTAGTTGGAGCTTGCCTACAGTTTCAGAGGTTTAGTCCATTATCAGCATGATGGGAAACATGGTGGCACACAGGCGCTGGAGAAGGAGTTGAGAGTTGCATATCTGGATCCACAGGTATCAGGAAAAGAGAGGCTCTGGGACTGGTTTTGTGTGTTGAGACCTCAAAGCCCACCATGACACACTTCCTCCTACAAGGCCACACCTATCCCAATAATAGGATCTTAAAATCAAAATAAAAAAATAAACACACATAAAGCCTTTTGTGTTCAGTTCAAGAAGTTTAGAGATGATTAGGTATTGTTGTTTTAATTATTATTATTATTTTTAATCCTTCTTAATCCTTTCAAATCGTGCCACTCCCTAGCATTCAAATATATGAGCCTGCAGCCATCATTCTTATTCAAACCACCACATTTTCCAAGGCTCAGAGAACATCATAAGAAAGGAAACAGAAAAAAAATTAAGTACAGAGATTGGGAAGATATTGCCGTTGCACTCATTAACTCACTCTAGCTCTGGTCATCTGTACATGACCGGTACAAAATAAGACCTGTCAGCATGGATGGAGGAGGGGCTTTGGGGGTCCCACCTATCCCAAAGAACTATTCCAATCAAGTGTTGTTGAAGGAGGGAGTGTAATTTTCTTCACTATAGTCCACTAAACACACTGCCCACTAAATAACCTCCTATCTACACTCAGACTGAATTCACAAAAATAAGACATAAAAGCAGAACTTGTTGAGGAGACACATTTCAGCAAGAGAAGGTTGGAAATGAGAAAAAAGAATACGGGGTGAAAAAAGACTGCAATCCAGTATCTTGAACATTTCTTAACCAAATAAATAAAAGAATATGGAAAAGGAAGACCACCCAAAGGCTGCTGCAGTTTAAGGATGATGAAAATAAGCTCTCAGTCACATGCTGAGCAGCAGAGGAGGGATGCGGGGGATCCAGGCTCTGCTGCAAATAGCAGAACTCTTTATAGATAGAAGTGTTAACAATCCTATCCCAGAGATCTTTGAAACTACAGCCCATCTTAGAAAGAATAAGTCCTGTTTCCATCTACTTAACAAGAAAAGCTACAAACAAGCCAGTCAATGTCGTAGAGTAAAGCCTAACAAATCCATCTGCATGAAATTGGATCGCTGTGTTTAGGAGGCATCTGATTTCTGACCAGTTATTCAGAGAAACAGAGAAAATCAGGGCCTTGGGTAAGTTTATATAAACACTGTGCTACAGACAGTCTAGAAGGAAGAAATACCATGTAATTTGATGGAGTACAAATTTGAAAGTGAAGGAGACTTAGGACAGGTTATGGTAACCTAACACTTCTCTTTTTAAGGTTGTGTGGATAGGGAAAGATTTCACTATGGTAAACTTTTGTTCATTAAAAAATAATAATAATGATTAAAACAACAATACCTAATCATCTCTAAACTTCTTGAACTGAAGACAAAAGGCTTTATGTGTGTTTATTTTTTTATTTTGATTTTAAGATCCTTTTTCTTGGATCTAGAAATTATAATTTTTAAAATAGTTACAGTCATTTCTTAATTCTGTGTTTGCTTTCTACAAATACATTTTAAATGCTTCATTGTGGGAAAGCTAGTCCATGCTTAGCTTTCATTATTCATGAAGTTTCTCTACTGACTTTGCATCAAACTGCCATGTCCTAGATCCTCCAATAGAAAAACACTTCGCAGGAGCAGGGCTCATTGTTGATTTCCATAGTCCATGTTACCACCAAAGGCCATTCGGACGTCCATGATCTAGACTGCCTCCTGCAAGCATGTTGGTGTCCAAGAGCTGCACATTGCACTTCTAGAGCATGCACGAACATAACAGCACCACAGTCAGACATGGACGGTGCCCACAACAGAGGTCCCACAGAATCATAATGAAGCTGAGGGGAGCCAAGATGGCGGCACCAGGAGAACACCATGTCTGAGAAGCAGGACAACACACTCCGAGCAGCGACCAGGAGACTGAACTCTGGGCCCTAAAAGAACAGCGATCGATCGTGTTTCCCAGGTGAGGGGAGGCTCCCACGGCGTGGGAATCGGTCGGGTCCACTCTCGGCTGCCCAGCCAGAACCTGGAAGAGAACCCGGCTAACGCAGGCTTTGGGTCTCCAGGCTGGTGCTGCAAGCTTGCTTGTCCCAATCAGTTTCCCAAGCTGATTGGTGGGCACATGGGTGCCTGAGGCTGGGAGTCCCAGTTGCAAAAAAACCCAACGGGGAAGGAAAGTTGCCAGACTGGTCACCGATCACCCAGTCTTTCCCTGGAAGGTCTCTCCGACCTCGGCGGGTACCTGCCGCCATCACAATTGAGCTGCTGCCGCACACGGATCTCAGCTGCGCGCCCAGCTCAAAATCCCTACTCCCTCTTCGGAGGAGGCAGGAGGCATCCAGCAGAATCTGCCACAGACCACATTGTCTGTACCCCAACCCGAGATCGGGGCTGAGAAAACCCAATCCTTTCGGGCATCCCCCAAACGCCGCCATAACCCTGCCACAGCGGAGTGGAAGGATAAAGAGGCTCACAGCGGCTTCACAGTGCCGGAACTCCAGTGCTGCCTGCCACTCCTAGCAAACAAACTACAGCTCAGGATCTGGGACTGTGGTCATTCTACACGTCCTGAGATTATCCTGGGTCCAGTGCAATAAGGTCTAGCAGCAAGTTCTATCACCGGCGCCCCCCCACCCCCCCCCACCCCCCGCAGAGAAACGCCGCCAGCTCAGGATCCGACTGAGAAGCCCCAACCCCTGCTGGCACTCCCCTGAGAGCACCTCCATAAGCTTGACCTAGCAGAGGAGAAGGTCAGAGGGGAAGGACACAGTACCCTCTCTCCAGCGGCCCCTAGCAGAGAAACCCAAGCTCTAGATCTGAAGACACTCAACCCTACCCGGTACTCTCTTGGGATCAGCAAACATAGATTCTACCGCTAGGCTGCTTCTGGCAGAGAGATCTGGGCCCGGGATCTGGGATTGCATACACTCACCCTAACTCTTTCCTGCGCCACCCAGGGACCAGTCAACACAACCCCTCCTGGCAGAGGGAAAGGACAAAGAGGCAGCACACAGGAAACGTGGACACCGAGTTCTGCGGCCACAGTGTCACAGAGCTGACTGATAGCCCACACGTGCACTTCCGCAGCAGGACCAAAACAGAGAGTGGTGAGCAAGGGGAACCTCTGTGCATTCCAACTGGTCCTGCAGGAGAGTGAGTGAGCCTTCTAGGGAGAGATTGCCCCAGACCCAGGGCCTCTCCACAGAAGCAACCAGACGAGATCCCTGGCACCCACACTCCTAGTGTGGGCATCAGAGGGATTCTTGGGATAGCGACCCCAACAGTGAAGCCTCTGCCTTGTGGGTCCACCAGGGTAATCCAGGCAGACAATCCCTGGATCTCAGTCAGAACTGCGTAATAGTGGCTTGCAGGCCACTGCAATAATCAGAGAATCCGCGCATGCACACTGCGCCCGCTAAAAGCGCACTCGAATAGCGCCAGCGTCACATTCTTTACTTAGGCAAAACTGAAAACAAAGTGCACACTCCCAAAGCAGTGAACCTCTCTCATCTTCCTGAAAAAACAGTCCAGAAAACAGAAAGAGAGGATCATAGCCCAAACTACAATCTCGAGGAACAACCAGTGAGGATTATAAATAACCAGATGGCTAGAGGCAGACGTAAGAACACTCCCAACAAAAATCAGGACACAATGACCTCACCAGCAACCCCACAAAACAATGCACACTTCAATTCACTAGATATACAAGAAAACAACCTCAAAACTATGTTTCTCCAGCTACTAGAGGCCCATAAAGATGAAATGAACAAAGCCCTCAGAGAAATAGCCAAAGAAATAGAGACTAACCAAGAGGAAACAAATCGTGCTCTCAGAGAAATGACCACGAAAATTGAGGCAAACAGAGAAGAAATGCACAAAGCTCTCAAAGAAATGTCCACACAAATGAAGGCAAATAAAGAAGAAATAAACAAAGCTCTCATAGAAATACAGGCAATTATACCCAAAGAAGTAGAGGCACAATTAGTGATACATAGAGAGGAAACGGACAAAAAATGAAGCTGAGAACGTGATATCCACCAATGATGCTGCTGTTTAGTGTATGGCTTATCTGTCTGTGGCAAGGTGACACTGGGTAAAAACAAATCTGCCGCATACCAGTCACACATACACATATGTTAGTACATAATACTTGATCTTGATAAAGAATGACTTTGTTATAGTTTCACTTGTCTGCTAAAAAAATAGTTTGCCATTATTTTTTAATGTATTCTTTCTTCTTATGAAAAAAAAGAGTTAACAATAAATCATTATGCCTTGTTATTCTGAAAGCAGCCTTATACAGCTTATTTTTATTCAGCGTCATGAGGGGACCACTTTTTCTTGTGTTGATTTATTTCTTGTTATTTTGTTCACCTTGGGAAGCAATACATTTGACGCCTGCACTCGTGTAGACACACACGGACTAAGGACGTAGTAGGCTATGCCATCTTGCTTTTTCTAGGTTCACTTTATAAAGGGAACACAATAAGAACATAACCTAACAGCACATTTCTTGGAATTGATCTCACTCTCGTGATAAATGGCTATGTGGAGTTCACACTATTAAAAATTATTGCTTCAGAAGAGAAAGGAGTTATAGGAATAGGTTGATCTTTATAAAACTGCTGCTATTTTATCATGTATGTGACTCAATTATGTCAGAAAATAGCATGGCATTAAACCATTTGCTATGCTCTGTACAACTTATCCTTGCCCACAGGAGGCTGAAAACATGCCCTCCTGACTCAGCTCCCCATACAGCTGCCCTCCTCACAGCCTATCATAGAATCCCTTCTAAGAATCCCCTCTTTTCCCAGACAGACATTCTGCTTCATCAGGTTGGCTCTAAATAAATCTGTGCGGGAAGAAAGAGTATCTAATCCATGACTATAGTGACATCTGAAGGAGAAAGAGATAGAAACAGAGACAGAGACAGACAAACATATTTAGACTTTACAAATGCAATACAGACAAGTCACCTCCAAGACAGGCCTTGCACACTTGAGAAGATGGTCACCCCGGCTTACACAATGTCAAGTGACCCCTCTCTAACCGGCTACCCTTGAGTTGTTATGTAAGTCCCC
This sequence comes from Psammomys obesus, assembly GCF_907164565.1. Lineage (NCBI taxonomy): Eukaryota > Metazoa > Chordata > Mammalia > Rodentia > Muridae > Psammomys > Psammomys obesus. The sequence goes on from NW_026594428.1 coordinate 11,921,364, forward strand.
TTTCAAGTACCCAGCCTTAGTTAGTGTCAGGCCCCCAAAAGGAAGTTGAAGGGAGAGGTAAATTTTTTTTGCATAATTTTTGGGCAATCTTTACTTTGCAGCCATCTGCGAGATGCAAGTAAGCATTCCTCCTGGAGATCCATCTGTCCTCTTTGAGCTATGAGAGATTTATTCTAGATGGTAGAAATAAAAGAAGTAAAATGACCTGGGTTTAACTTCTGTCGCCTGCTGTTACTAGAGGTGCTTAAATTCTCTATCTGCAATATCCTTGCCTGCCAGGTGGAACTTCCTCTCAGCATTAGAGAGAAGTGAAGCAACATTTGTTAGGTATTTTATAATGGCAAGATGCAACTGTGAGGACAAGAGAGTTTTCATGGGAAACAGAATTGAGATGGAAAAGTATTAGAAAACCAGATAGAAATGAGAATGGACCAAAGCTCAGAGCTCTGGAAATTCAGTTCCTCCTCTCCCAAAAAAGATTTATTCTGGGCACATTAAAAGTACCTGTTAGGATAACAAATGCCTCCAGCAAGCCTAAAGATAATTTAGAAACATGCACTCTGTGTCAGTGGGCACCTCTTCAGGTCCAGCGCATTCCCTGAGGTAGCATCTAAAGTATTAACGCCTCTGGCACAGATGGTTTGAAAGACAGCATCATGCAGTTTCAGCACTCCCTGGATACTATGTAGAGAAGAGGGGGCAGTCAAATGTTTCATTAACAGAGAACCCCTGCCAAGATTCTCAGGGGCACAGTAGGACCCATGAAACCAAATTTTTATTACTGCACTGTTTATGTGAAAATATTTGAATAAATATGTCCCATGTTGGAAAATAAATGAATGCCAATATAGCTATTGGAGTAGAACCTTCATCACTATATTTAAAATGCATGCAAGATGTGAGGGAATATAATAGCTACAAATTTCAGGACACAAATTTAGATTTTAAACTTCCATCATATATGTGTAAAGATTGGATACATGTGTGATGTGTTGTGTCAGAGTGCCTTGAAGCTCCTCTAAAATTGAAAAAGATCTCTTTATAGAAAAGTTGGTTGGGCAAACATATTATTGCACCAAATGTCACAAAAGTTCACTCTAAGAAGAAATTTGGTGACATATAGGATGCAATTCATTGCATGGAAACACAAAAAACAAACAAACAAGCAATAAGGACATTTAAAGAAATCAATGATTTGACAAACAAATTTAAGGAAACAAAAATTTCAAAGAGAAAAAGAAAAAACAAGTGAGCTGTTTTTTACAGCTGTGTTCTCCCCAGGAGCACTCTCTCTCTCTCTCTCTCTCTCTCTCTCTCTCTCTCTCTCTCTCTCACACACACACACACACACACACACATTCTAAAAATCAAATCAAAGCTGGTTCTTTCAGAAAGATCACAGACAGGGGAGGAGAACCCAGCAAAGCTGATACAATTGGTCACAAATATCTTCACCAACCCAACATCTGACAGCAGCTAATATCCAGAATATATAAAGAACTCAAGAAGTTAATCACCAACAAACCAAATAATACAATTTAAAAATGGGGTACAGAGCTAAACAGAGAATTCTCAATAGAGAAATATCAAATGGCAGAGATACGCTTAAAGAAATGCTCAACATCCTTAGTCATCAGGGAAATACAAATCAAAACGACAATGAGATTCCACCTCACACCCATCAGAATGACTAAGATCGAGAGTTAAAAGGATGCCACATGCTGGAGAGGTTGTGGAGAAAATGGGAACCCTCCTCCATTACTGGTAGGAATGTAACCTTGTACAACCACTTTGGAAATCAATCTGGCACTTTCTTAGAAAATTAGGAATAGCGCTTCCTCAAGATCCAGCTATAGCACTCCTTGACTAATATCCTAAAGATGCTAAAACCGTACAACAAGGACATTTTCTCAACTATGTTCATAGCAGTGCTATTCATAATAATCAGACTCTGGAAACAACCTAGATGTCCCTTAACTGAAGAATGGATATTAGCCATATAATATAAGATAAACATACTAAAATCTAAAGTCCTAAACAAGCTAAACAACTAGAAGGACCCTAGGGAAGAGGGAAGAAGCTGAAACCTCTGAAAGACTCTACCCATCAGGGTACCGAAGGAGATCCTGAGACCCACAGCCAAACTTTAGGCAGAGTGCGGAGAATCTTATGGAAGAAGAGGGAGATCAACTCCTATAAAATAAAGCAGTTACCTGGATGTTTGTTTATCATTTTAGAGGGTATTCCATGACCATCATGATGTCAAGCAAACAGGCATGGCACTGGAGCAGTAGTTGAAAGCTTTACATCCTAATCGGCATGTAGAGAGAGAAACACTGAGCCTGCCATGGGATTTTGTTGTTGTTTATTGAAAATAGATGCTTTTCACACATTATATTCTGATTCTGATTTCCCATTCTTCTACCTCTCGCAGTTCCTCCCCCCCTCCCTCCCATCCAAATCCTTGCTTTTTCTGTCTCTCATTAGAAAATAAACAGGCATTTATGGGATCATAAAATAAAACACAATAAGATAAATTAAAAACAAACCAATCAGAATTTGATAAAACACCAAACAAGAAAAAGAGACAAAAACAAATCAGCACAGGAAATGCATATATACAGAAACACAAGTGTTCTCTCACGCATGAATACCATAAAAACATAAAACATTGTATAAGTGTTGTCTTCGGAGATGGAGTCTTATCATCAGTTAGTAGAAAGCCACCAACAACCTTGGCAATAGCCTGGATTATTTGTGGGTTCCCATGGGACCCCTTTGGCCAAGAACTCTGTTAGCTATAACCCATTCTTAGTAATGAAAGCTGCATTTGGTGATAAGATATATCCAGCTGGGGTTCTGTCTGCTTTAGGTGAATTCATTTAGATCACTTTCAAATGTATATTTGTTTGTATGTATGTATGTGTGTGTGTTCATATGTATGTATATGTGTGTTTATGAATGTATTTTACCAGGCTCCTACTGTTTTAATTTTCCATACAATCTCTCAAATGGCATTCAATTTTAGATGTGTGTTTGAAGGTGAGCATACCCATGTATACGCAGAGAAACCAGAAGAGTACTCTGACTATGCTCCTCTATCACTCTCTGCCTTATGCCTTTTCCATTGAGTTATGGATTGATACAATCGTGCCCAGTTTTTATGTGAGGTCTGAGATTGCGGACTCAGGCACTGATGCATTCCCATCGAGCCACTGACCCATCACCCCAGAACCCTTTGCTCCTATATATTTCTTCTTGGAATTACAGCAGGAGAAAAAATAAGACAGGAGAAAACATAGCTGTTTTACAAATGTCTTTTTGTTGAAGAGTACCTTTTATTCTTTGAAAGCATCATATATTTAGGGAAGGTGTGTTGCTCTTATCCAGCCAACACTATCTCCATCAAACTCCTAGTGCTCTTCATTCCGCCTCCCTCCCAACTTTATGGCCTATTTTTACTTTTTATGTTTGGGTGCTAATAACCCCTGAGTCCAATTAGTGCTTTCCAAAATGCTAAAATCAAGCAGTCCTCAGAAGCAAGAATCTGAGACATCCACAGTACAGATATAAAGAACACCCTGGCTCAGCATTTTGTCATCCTACAGTGGAAGACAAAGGGCTTGATTTCAGTGGGTTGGGTGGTCATTTGGGTGCACAGTCTTTGCTTTAAACACATGCTGAATTATCTCTTAAAACTGCTCATTTTGAAGGGTGAGATAATTCCAAACAAAGATCAGGTAAAAGTTAGATAAATTGCCTATTGTTTGGAGAGTATAGTAACTTTTAAAAATGAACATGAACTTCTTGCTCCTAATTTTCCTAAAACTGAGATAAATAACACCAACTTTGAAGAGAGAATTTGTGTGGCTAACTATATGAACCAATTAAAATGTTGAGAATGTACTTGAGAAAAGCGACTTTGGAATATTCATTTTTGTTCAAAGTGTCATAATAATGGAGAACCAGACACAGGCTATGAATGGAGTTAGACACAAAGGGCCAAAATGTGTTGAGCCCTTAACAGATCCCAGGCGTTTCCTTCAACTCATTACAGAGGTCATTGTGAATAAGAAGCACACTTTACATAGGTCATAAGTGGATGCAGAAGAAGCCTATTCATTAACTCAAGCCACCATGGCATCTCAATTGATGTAAACCACTTTAGAAAGTCCCATATTTTCAGTCCATTTCAACTCTATTTTCTATCTGTTTCAGTTCCATTTCCCTTCTATCCAAACACAGAAGATTGCTGACATCCAGACTGATCTGGAAGGGTTGCAGATTCCAAACCATCAGCCTGATTTCCTGCTGAGATTTCTCCCTGGACATCACCTTATAAGCCCCTCCTCCCTGCTCCTCTAAGAGAGAGTGCCTCAGTCCCTCTCTCCCCAAACTGAGCCACATCTCTAACACCAAACCCACCTATGAGAGAGACACAGCTTTCAGCGTGTTCCTACCCATCTAGCAGTCCACTCTATCTTGGTTGTGTTTTCTGTTTTTGTTTCTGTCAATCACCTAGAGAAACAATGACAATTACAATCTTAAATGAAGGGACTAAAGAAACTCTCATAATATGCTTGGAGCCACCATTTTTAGAACACTATTCTATGCAAGAAATTATAAATACATTCTTCTCCCCAACCCTACCCCTCAACTGGTACTCAGCCTGCCTTCTTTCAGACCTTTCTTGTTGATTTAATTAGACCCTACTGATGTCATGAAAACATCTGCATCTCTGCGCTCCAGTGCTCAAGGTCCACCGTAAGAGTTTCTGCTGGCTCTGTAGCCACTTCCTGTGTAATGTACGTTCTTCTAAGGTAAGGCTCCACTAATGCCAGCACAGCTCATTCCCTAGGTCCTTAAAAAAAAAAACAACAAAAGAATGTTTGCAAGGAGGGGAGACTCAGCGCCAAGGAAAGGTGCTTGATTGGCTAAAGTAAACTTATACAACAGAGTTACCTGCTTAAGGCTCTGACATCTCTAACCTTCCTAACGATGATGCATTCTGCCCTGCTTCACCCTACACAGCTGAGCCATTGTTTTTCCTAGCTAAATGGATGCCATTTCCTGCTTCCTTGTCCTTATCCTTTGATTTTGATTGGAACTATTTATTACTCATTCCCATGTGCATTTTATCATCTGTCTTTTCTATTTGTTTTGAAGGTATCTCCTAGTCACTCTTGACATATCTTGGAGGGAATTATTCCAACCCATCCCTAAAATGTCTTAGAAGACGTGGATGCCAGTTAATATTTCAGAGATTTATTTTTTCTATACCATCACAGAATGTCCCTTTCACAAGGACTCACTCTGTTGTTCGAGGTCAATACTTCTCATAGCTTAATTAACAACATGACATTAAGTGAAGCTTTCTCCACAGCTACTGTTTATTTGTTCATAAGCAGTTTGGCAGGAAGGGATGTTTACTCTGCATCTTCCATCCGCTGCTTCATCTTTGACTCCTGGCATTTAACACAAAACCAAGCAAAGGGACACAGAAGCTAGTCATTTTCATCCACTTTCACCTCTTCCTTCACATTTTCAAATCTGTTTCCAGATCCTAGTCACTCTAACTTGCTGGGAGACGTCAAGACTCAGAAAGGAAGGTAAAAATTATGAAATAAATTAGCTCAGTGACCTCAATTTCCTTGCCTTTTTAGTAAATAACTTGTGAGGTTTTTTTTTTAATGAAAACATATTTTATGATACAAGCTTGGTGCTAAATCATTGTAAGTAAGGCTCCTAAGAGCATGCAGCCTGCATTTCAAGCAGTGAAAGTGAAGTGAAAACAAAACAAGATGGATACCTGTGTGCAGAGACATACCTCAGTGCCGAAACCAGACAGGACCATGCATCTTCTACTTCACAACATGAAATTCGAGAATATTACATAATCCTACAGTAGCTAAACCCTACAAGTTACTCTATGAAACCCCAGATCAGCTCTAAAACCCAATTGTAGCTGATTCAATGGGAAACATTGGTCATAGGTTGCAAGCTTAGAAAACACTTGAGCCTTAGCACAGCCATAATCTCCACCCTGCATATGTTAAAGTACTGTGAGGAAGGCACAGAGCCGGGACTGAGCACACTATGAGAACAGAGGTGGGAAGAACGGAGTCAGACCCTCGGCCACTGAACGAATAGAAACACAAATCAGGGATCCTGGCAAGTGAGGGGATGAGAACTTGACTCACGTAAATACTAGCTGTTCCCTTTTAGTTTCCTTCTGACTGAGCATTAACCACAGAAAGACACTCTATCAGTTAGTGGACACTTCCTGGCTAGGAAACAGAACTTGAGAGCATAAGTTCCTGCTCATTAGAAATGCTGAGAATATAGTTTTAGCACTAAGACTCCCAGCATCCTCCCGCCCCCCGCCCTGCTCCGGCCCCCAGATTTTGTAGTTTGCCTTGTCATTTTTTCAAAGCACCTATCAGAATGATCTCTTTCAAGAGAAAATAGATCAAAGGCGTGTTGACATTCTCCTCCAAAAATTCATCCAAATGACTTCGAAACCACAAATAGAGGCTGAGACGTTAGAGCAGCCAGCATGTCGGCCATTTGTTACTCTGCAGCTTCCATTCCCAGACTCCACTTCTCAATACCTTCCTTCTTCGGGGGAGAGGGGTCCTTTCCACTTGTTCTAACCACTTGCTACCTCAAGGTCTACGTTTTTTTTCTGTTCCTCCCCCAGCTAGTTTCCTGACCTGTCCCATTGCCTTCTTTAACCTCTGCTCAAACCCTCTGCTCAGGCATGCCCTTCCCAGTGAAGCTTCTAATGCCCAAAAATTAACTTGTAAGCCCCACTTGCCCAGAAACCAGGTAACTTCCTGGAATGCTGGGAATTGGAGTTCTTGGGAAATAACAAAGTCTAGTGGGAAATATGGTAACCTATAAATTTGTCCTTATAAGCCCCTGCAACACATGGCTCTAGGCCATTCTCAGGTGGAAAATTCTTTTTTTTTTTGTTTTATTGTATTCACAATACATATTCTTTTTTAAAATATATTTTTTTAATTTTAATTTTTATTTTTATCATTAATTACATTTTATTAACTCTGTATCCCAGCCATATCCTGCTCCCTCATTCCCTCCCAATCCCACCCTCCCTCCCTCATCTCCTCCCTGGCCCTTTCCAAGTCCACTGATAGGGGGGACCTCCTCCCCATTCATCCGATCCTGTTTTATCAGGTATCTTCAGGACTGGCTGCAAAGCTCTCCTCTGTGGCCTAATAGGACTGCTCCTCCCTTGGGGGGTGGGGAGGCCAAAGAGCCAGTCATTGAGTTCCTGTTAGAAATAGTCCTTGTTCCCCTCACTATGGGGAACCAATTGGTTACTGAGCTACCACAGGCTACATCTGAGCAGAGGTTCTAGGTTACATTCATACATGGTCCTTGGTTGCATGTCAGTCTCAGAAAAGACCCTGTGCCCAGATATATTTGGTCCTTGTGGAGCTCCTATCCTTTCCACATCATGCTAACTCCCCTTCTTTCATATGATTCCCTGTACTCTGCCGAAGGTTTGGTTATGAGTCTTAGTATCTGCTTTGATACACTGCTAGGTAGAGTCTCTCAGGGGCCCTCTGCGGTAGGCTGCTGTACTGGTACTTGTTTTCTCCTACGTCAATGCACGTCCCATGTGTCTTTCTAAGTGAGGATTGATCATCTTACCCCGGGTCCTCTTTCTTGTTTATCTTCTTTAGTTGTATAGACTTCATTATTTTTATCATATCTCATAGGTCTATATAAGTGAGTATATACCATGTGTGTCTTTCTCCTTCTGGGATACTTCACTACAAATGATCTTTTCCAGATCCCACCATTTGCCTGCAAATTTCATGATTCCCTCCTTTTTGGTTGCTGAGTAGTATTCCATTGTGTTAAAATACCACAATTTCTGTATCCATTCCTCAATTGAGGGACATCTGGGTTGTTTCCAGGTTCTGGCTATTACAAATAAAGCTGCTACAAACATGGTTGAGCAAATGTCCTTGTTGTGTACTTGAGCAAATTTTGGGTATATACCTAGCAGTGCTATAGCTGGATCTTGAGGAAACACTATTCCTAATTGTCTGAGAAAGTGTCAAATTGACTTAAAATATATTGTTTAACAGTTTATTCACATTGATTCCCAGCTATAGCCCCCTTACTCATTCCCTACCAATTCCACCCTTCATCCCTCATTTCCTTCCATGTTCATGTCCAAGTCCACTGATAGGGGAGGTCCTCCTTCCCTTCCATCTGACCCTAGCCTATCAGGTCTCATCAGGACTGGCTGCATTATCTTCCTCTGTGGCCTAATAAGGCTGTTCTCCCCTTAGAAGGAGGTGATCAAAGAAGCAGCCACTGAGTTCATGTCAGAGAGAGCCCCTGTTCCCATTACTAGGGAACCTACATGGAAACTGAGCTACCATGAGCTACATCTGTGCAGGGGTTCTAGGTTATCTCTATGCATGGTCCTTGGTTACAGTATCAGTCTCAGAAAAGACCCCTATGCCCAGATTTTTTGTTCTGTCACTCTCCTTATGGAGCTCGTGTCCCCTCCAGGTCTTTCTATCTCCCCCTTTTTTCATAAGATGCCCTGAACTCTACACAAATTTTGAATATGAGTCTCAGCATCTCCTTTGATACCCTGCTGGGTAGAGTCTTTCAAAGGTCCTCTGTGGTAGGCTCATGTCCTGTTCCCTGTTTTCTCCCATTTCCAATGTCTGTCTTGTTTGCCTTTCTGAATGAGGATTGATCATCTTACCCAGAGTCCTCCTTCTTGCTTAGGTTCTTTAGATGTACAGATTTCAGTATGTGTATCCTACATTATATGTCTAATATCCACTTATAAGTGAGTATATACCATATGTGTCTTTCTGCTTCTAGGTTACCTCACTCATCTAGTTCCAACCTTTTTCCTGCAAATGTCATAATTTCCTTGTTTTTAATCACTGAGTAGTAGTCCATTGTGTAACTGTACCACAATTTCTGTATCCATTCCTCATTTGAGGCACATCCGGGTTGTTTCCAGTTCTGGCTATTACAAATAAAACTGCTATGAACATAGGTGAGCAAATGTCCTTGTTGTACAGTTTAGCATCTTTCAGATGCAGCCCACAAGTGGTATATCTGAATGTTCAGAAAGCCCTATTCCTAATTTTCTGAGAAAGTGCCAGATTGATTTCCAAAGTGGTTATATATTCCAACCAGCAATGGAGGAGGGTTCCCATGTTTCCACAACCTCTCCAGCATGTGGTGTCCTTTAAATTTTTGTTCTTAGCCATTCTGATGAGTGTGAGGTGGAATCTCATGGTCATTTTGATTTGCATTTCCCTGATGACTAAGGACATTGAACATTTCTTTAAGTGTTTCTCTGCCATTCGATATTTCTCTGTTGAGACTTCTCTGTTTAGCTCTGTACCCCATTTTTTAATTGGATTATTTGGTTTGTTGGTGTTTAACTTATTGAGTTCTTTATATATTCTGGATATTAGCCCTCTGTCAGATAGAGGGTTGGTGAAGATCCTTTCCCAGTCAATAGGCTGTCGTTTTGTTCTGATGAGAGTATCCTTTGCTTCACAAAAGCTTTTCAGTTTCATGAGGTCCCATTTATTTATTGTTGATCTTAGAGCCTGTGCTTTTGGTGTTCTGTTCAGGAAGTTGTCTCCTGTATCAATGAGCTCAAGTCTCTTCCCCACTTTTTCTTCTAACCGATTTAATGTGTCTGGTTTTATGGTGAGGTCTTTGATCCATTTTGACTTTGGTTTTGTGCAGGGTGATAAGTATGGATCTATTTGCATTTTTTTACATGTAGATATCCAGTTGGACCAGTACCATTTGTTGAAGATGTTGCCCTTTTGGCTCCTTTGTCAAAAATCAAGTATCCGTAGTTGTGTGGATTTATTTCTAGTTCTTATGTTCTATTCCAATGATCCATCATTCTGTTTCTATGCCAGTACCATGCAGTTTTTATTACTATTGTTCTGCAGTACAGCTTGAGATCAGGGATGGAGATACCTCCAGATGATCTGTTGTTGTACAGGATTGTTTCAGCAATTCTGGGTTGTTTTTTTTCCTTATGAAATTGAGAATTTTTCTTTCAAGTTGTGTAAAGAATTGTGTTGGTATTTTGATGGGAATTGTATTGAATCTGTAGATTGCTTTTGGCAAGATGGCCTTTTTCACTATGTTAATCTTACCAATCCATGAGCATGGGAGATCTTTCCATCTTCTGATATAGTCTTCAATTTCTCTCTTCAGAGACTTGAAGTATTTTTTAACAGGTCTTTCACTTGCTTGGTTAGAGTCACACCAAAGTACTTTATATGTTATTAGTGGCTATTATGAAGGGTGTAGTTTCCCTAATTTCTTTCTCAGACTTTTTGTCTTTTGTTTACAGGAGGGATTTTTTTTTTTAGTTAATTTTATATCCAGCCACTTTGCTGAAGGTGCTTATCAGCTGAACGAGTTCTCTGGTTAAATTTGGGGGGTCATTCATGTATACTATAGTACCATCTTCAAAAAGTGATACTTTGACTTCTTCCTTTCCGATTTATAATCCCTTGATCTCTTTTAGTTGTCCTATTGCTCTAGCTAGGATTTCAAGTACTATGTTGAAGAGATACAGAGAGAGTGGGCAGCTTTGCCTTGTCCCTGATTTCAGTGGGATTGATTTAACTTTCTCTCCATTTAGTTTGATGTTGGCTACAGGCTTGCTGTATATTGCCTTTACTACGTTTAGGTAAGTGCCTCATATCTCTGATCTCTCCAAGACTTTAAACATGAAATCGGTGTTGGATTTTGTCAAATGCTTTTTCGGCATCTAAGGAAATGATCATGTAGTTTTTCTCCTTCAGTTTGTTTATGTGATAGATTGATTACATTAATGGATTTCTGTATATTGAACTAACCCTGCATGCCTGGGATGAAGCCTACTTGGTCATGGTGGATGATATCTTTTATGTGTTTTTGGATTCTATTTACAAGTATTTTATTGAGTATTTTTGCATCAATATTCATAAGAGAGATAAGTTTGAAGTTTTCTTTTTTGTTGGGTCTTTGTGTGGTTTAGGTATCAAGGTGACTTTGGCATCGTAGAATGAGTTTGGTAATGTTCCTTCTCTTTCCATTTTGTGAAATAGTTTGAAGAGAATTGGAGTTAGCTCTTCTCTGAAGGACTGGTAGAATTCTACCCTGAAATCATCTGGCCCTGAGCTTTTTTTGGAAGGAAGATTTTTGATGACTGCTTCTATTTCCTTGGGGGATATAGGACTTTTTAACCTATTTACCTAATCTTAATTTAATTTTGATAAATGTAATCTATCACGAAAATTGTTCATTTCTTTTAGATTTTCAAATTTTGTGCATATAGGCCTGTGTAGTAAAACCTAATGATTGTTTGGATTTCCTCAGTGTCTGTCACTATGTCTCCTTTTTCATTTCTGACTTTTGCTGATTTGGATAGTTTCTCACTGCCTTTTAGTTAGTTTGGCTAAGAGTTTGTCTATCTTGTTGATTTTCTCAAAGAACCAGCGCTTGGTCTCATTGATTCTTTGAATTGTTTTCTTTGTTTCTAATTCATTGATTTCAGCTCTGAGTTTGATTATTTACAATCATCTACTCCTCTTGGGTATGTCTGCTTCTTTTTTTCCTAGGGCTTTTAGGTGTACAATTAAGTTGCTTATATGAGATGTCTCATACTTCTTTCTGGAGGCACTTAGTGCTATGAACTTTCCTCTTAGCACTGCTTTCATTGTGTCCCATAAGTTTGGGTAAGTTGTGCTTTCATTTTCATTGAATTTTAGGAAGTCCCTAAATTCTTTTTTAATTTCTTCCCTGACCAAGCTGTCACTGAGTGGAGAGTTGTTTAGTTTCCATGTGTATGTAGGTTTTTGTTGTTGTGGCGGTCTAGTTTTAGGCCATGTTCTGATAGGATACAAGAGATTATTTTGGCTTTATTGTATTTATTGACTATTGCTTGTGCCTGACTATATGGTCAATATTTGAGAGGTTCCATGAGGTGCTGAAAAGAAGGTATACTCATTTGAGTTTGGGTGAAAAATTCTGTAGACATATGTTAGGACCATTTGATTTAGGACCTCTGTGAGTGCCATTACTTCCCTATTTATCTTCTGTCTAGATGATCTATCCCACTGTTGAAGTCTCCCACTACTAAGGTGTTGAGATCAATGTGTGACTTAAGCTTTAATGATGTTTCATTTACAAATGCAGATCCTCTTGTATTTGGAGCATAGATGTTCAGGATTGTGATGTCCTCCTGATGGATTTTTTCTTTGATGAGAATGAAGTGCCCCTTCTCATCTTTTTTATTAATTTTGGTTGAAAGTCTGTTTTATTAGATATTATTATAGCTACTCCAGCTTGTTTTCTGAGTCCATTTGCTTGAAAAACATTTTCCAGCCCTTTACTCTGAGGTAGTGTTTATCTTTTGTGCAGAGGTGTGTTTCTTAGTTGTAACAGAATGTTGTATCCTGTTTCCAGAACCATTCTGTTAGTCTGTGTCTTTTTATTGAAGAGTTGGTTTTACTGATGTTGATAGATAATAGTGACCAATGAATGTGAATTCCTTTTACTGTGGAGTTCGTGGAGTTTCTGTGTTTCTATGCTTGTTTTCTTGTAATTTTTTTGCTGTGAAGTTATCTATATGCTGTGTTCTTGGGAGTAGTTGATTTCGTTGGATTGGAGTTTTCCTTCTAGTATTTTCTGTAAGGCTGGTTTGCTATGTAGTTTAGTTTTGTCATGGAATATTTTCTTTCTCCATCTATGTTGACTGAAAGCTTTGCAGGGTATAGCAGTCTGGGTTGGCATCTGTGGTCTTTTAGAGTCTGTATGACATCTGCTCAGGCCCTTCTGGCTTTCATAGTTTTTGTTGAGAAATCTGGTGTGATTCTGAAAGGTCTACCTTTATATGTTACTTGGCCTTTTTCCCTTCCTGCTTTTAATATTTTTTCTTTGTTCTGTGAATTTAGTATTTTGCCTATTATGTGAGGTGAGGAGTTTCTTTTCTAGTCTAGTTTATTTGGTGTTCTGTAAGCCTCCTGTATGTTTATAGACATCTCTTCCTTTAAGTTGGGAAAATATTCTTCTATGATTTTCTGGAAAATATTTTCTGGACCTTGGAGCCTGGAATCTTTTTCGTCTATTCCTGTTACTCTTAGATTTTGTCTTTTCATGGTGTCCTTGATTTCGTGGATGTTTTTTATTCGGAATTGTTCCAATTTTACTTTTTTTTTTTTTGAGAGATGTGTCAGTTTCTGCAAATGTATCTTCAGCACCTGAGATTCCCTCTTCCATCTCTTGTATTCTGTTGGTGATGTTTACCTTTGAGGTTCCTGATCTTTTCCCTAGGCTCCTCAGCTCCAGGGTTTTCTCTGTTGTGTTATCTTTATTGATTTTAATTGTGTCTTCATGATTCTAATTCTGTTTTCATGTCTTGCACCATTTCCTTCATCTGTTTGAATGTGGATTCCTATCTTTCCATGACGGCCTCTATTTTTTTGTTAGATTCCTCTCTATATGCCTCTACTTATGCTTTTATTTGTTTGGCTGTATTTGCCTGTATTTCTTTGAAAGTTTTGTTCATATCCTTTTGATGTGCCCCTAATAACTGGATAAGCATAGATTTCAGATGATTTTCCTGTTTCCAATGAATTAGAATATCCATTGATTTAGGGGGTTGCTGGTGAAGCCATGATGTCCTGTTTTTTGTTGGATGTGTTCTTACTATGACCTTTAGCCATCTGCTTATCTGTAACTCTCTCTGTCTGTGCCTGGAGTCCATACTTCAGACTGGATCCATCTGTCTCTGGTGTCTGAAGTATTCTTCAGAAAGATGAGAGAGGTCTACCAGTTTAAGAGTGGATGTTGATGCTTCAGCTGTAGCAAAGGGAGGAAGGTCACAAGAGCATGTAAGCAAGCGCGGGCCTGTGCGTGGCAGTGTGCCTTTGAAGGACAGCGTGCTAGAACATGTAGATGCCTGGAACGATGGAGCTTAAGCACAGGAGTGGGTGCTGGCACTGTTCATGGGCACAATGCACATGTGCATATGCCCTGAATACCTTAGTGGCCTCAGGCCTATCGTACCTTCTTCCTGGTATTCAGATCTGTCTGGGCTCCAGGAATTGTTTGCCTAGACTCCACTGGTAGACCCACAGAACAGGGCCTTCAATGCTGAGAACGCTGTCCCAAGGATGCCAATGTTGCCCACAGTGGGGGGTGTGGGTGGGAGGGATCCAATGTCTGGCTGCTTGAGTAGTGGGACCCTGGATCTGGGCCTCTGTACACACTCACTTGAAGGCACACTCACTCACTTGTAAGCCTAATGAGAAAGCACAGGGCTTCCCCCTGTTCTCTCCTCTCAGACTTGGGCCTGCAGGGGAACATGAGAGTGTAGGATCTTCTTCAGCTAAGTGGTGTCCTCTGTTTGGCCGCTTGAGGCAGCCACCTCTGCCATCTCAGTCACCAAGCAAGGAAGCTCATGCTTTGGGGCAACCACTGCCACCTCCACTGACCAGGGAGGCCTGTACTTGGGGCAAGGGGAAGTGCAGGGGGGTTGAATATTCACCACTCTCAGTCCCCGGAGATGTCCATGGGTGACCTGGATCCAAACTGTCCAAGCTCACGGGTTGTCCCCTCTCACCCAGGAAGCCGCAATGTCGATGTTCTGGGTTGAGCTGGCTTCAGATGTTTTGAAGTTTCAGATCCCGTGCCCCTCACGTATGTTGCACACTGGTTGCCACCATCTTGGACCTCCACCTCAGATACTAAATTCTCAGGAATGGTCCTGACCAAAGTCCATATCTTGGTCACCATTTAATATTTAACAAATTTTTTTTTTAAATTTGAACCAAAGTGGTGGAATTGGTTTTCCTAGTGAAGTGCAGGATTAACAGTTTGATCACATTATCCGAACTCATAAACTGTAACCTCCATAACTGGCAACCCCATGCCACTCTACTCCTATGTATGATATTTGCCATATTCTACATGACTAATTTCCTTTTTTTTTTCTTCTCTGCTAAGATGTATGCTTATGAATTTTCCCTTCTTCAGCCCAGTGTTAAATTCTATCATCAACAATAATGTCTGGTGTACAGTAGGAAAAATTAACAAAATCGGCAATTATGTGCTTCCTACTTCAATCTGACCTCAAATAGATAACCATGGATCAGTGGCCCCTTGTATTGTCATTCTCTTATTTGAAGCCAATGCATGACAGAAGCACTCTGAGAAGGATCAAATGCTGTGTAAGTTAAGGTATGCTTAGAGAAATCATTGGTTTAATTGGAAAATTTGCCTGTGAGCAGAAAGAAATAACATATGGGACAGATATAGACATTAATTTTAGACCCATGATTCATATTTGTTATTTGTGTTACTTATGCATATCTTGTGTCTATGTTGAAGGGAAGGAAAGGGAGGAAAAATAAAGGTAAATTTACATCACCCATGGATAACTTTCAGAATGGATTTATCTAAAGATGTCTGTCCTGTCTCTCAGTCCCAATTTAAAAAGGTAATGAAGAAAACAAAAACTGACAAAAACAAGCATCAGACAGACATTGCATTTAATTCAGTCTTTTTCTTTTAACCTGGAGACTAAACTAATTGACTTTTTTTGTAATTAATGATTGACCAAATTCAAGTCTTTATGAGCTTGGGGTTCACACATACTCCAGCACCTTGTATTCTCCATCTAAGGGGAAGCTCTTTGTTCAAGGCTGCAATAAAGGATCAGCAGGCAGAGGAGGGTGAAAGCAATATCAGGAAAACAAGACGTCAGTGGCAGGGTCGTGCTTGGAAGTGGGTTGCTTATCTGGATGTCATCTTTTCCTTCATTTTGCCTTTCAGGATGAGTGGGACACTTTTGAAAAAGGTACATGGTGGTTCTGTCACAGTTCAGTACAAAGACTTTGTAGATTCAATTTGTTCTAGACACAGGGCTCTGTGAGTGGGTGGCCGAGGAGTCCAAAGATGAAGACAATAATGACCATCTAACCAGTTCATAATTAGTGTTTGATCCAGGGTATAGCATTTTAAGATTCCTCCAGATTGGCATTGTGTTGCCCATTCAGCCATTTAAATCTTGTTGGAGGCTGGGGAAAATGAGGTGTTGGGCAGTGAATGGACTTCTAAGAAAAATAAAATAAAAAATTTAAAGCACAAAAAAGTTAAACATTATTGAAAATAACTTAGCGATCCTGACATTTCTCTATTTAAGAATCAGCTCTATGGTGATTGTAGAAGGTGACATGGAAACTAAGCATTCCTGCTTTATTGTGCTCTTTCGATCTTTCCACTGCACCTACTTCATTTGAGTAATGTGGCCAAAGACCTATTCAACCTCTCTCGCCCACTTTAATAAAGGCTCATTAGTGGATTAGTAGAGATTTGAAACTGAGCCCAGCGGAGTCAGCAGAGACAAGTTCCAAACAACCATTCAGCGTATTTTGAAAAGCACCAAGCTAGCAACTTGGAAAAGAGCCACCAGTAAGATGTAGGGGCAATTTTGCATGAGGAGCCCAGACAAACAAAGGGCCCCTACTTCTATGTGCACAAGGATGACAACCTGGCCTAATGAAAAGGAACAAGGTAAAGGCTGTGCTTAGTGTGAGCCAACCTTAACAAGATGAAGACAGCAATCATGTGGAAGATGATGAGGGGAAACTGGTGTAATCCTGTAATGAAAAGAAATAAATGCACCTGGCCTCTTAGCCTGTCCTACTTTGGGAACCCATAACCTCCTTGAAAGCTACAAGATGGCTCAGTTGAAGCATGGCAGTTTTCCCATCCCTCTGAAGGCATTTGCACCAATTCTAATATTTTCTTAGCAGTAGTGTTAGCAACATCCCAAGAAGATTTGGCTTTTCTGATCCATTCTTGTGCCACCCTTGTGTTCTCCCACTTCAGCTGAGCCACATGATGCTCATTGATTCCTCACGGTAACCTATCCCATCACTCTTTTACTTCACCTATAGTTCCTTTCCATGCCCCAACTGATACAGGTGAAGGGAATGTAGGGCTGCAAGTAAGACAGAAAGAGATAATATTATAGAAAAGCAATTATAACACAGCTTAAAGAGTTCAGAAAAAGCATAGTAGAAAAACATGCTGTTTCAAAATGAACTCAATCTTAAGTCTGCAGATTTATTTTGCTTCATATTGTTTTACTTGGGCTTTTTTAAAACTTTTACTGGTTCTTTGCTTGTAAATTGTATATTATGCTTTGTGTGTGTGTGTGTGTGTGTGTGTGTGTGTGTGTGTGTGTAAGTGTGTCTGCGTCTGTGTTTCTTGTGCTATTTCTTAGTGGGTTGCTTTTAATTCTGGTTGTTTGTTTACCTGTTAGTTTTCTAAAAAGAGAGAAAGAGCTGGAAATAGTGGTGCGTGCCTTTAACCCAGAGGCAGGGGTAAGGGACCTCTACTTGGAGAGGAAAGTTGTAGCTCAATGAGGATGACACCATTTATTGGCTTATTTACTCCTCCTTTGACAGAAAATAAAGTTAAAAATATCAAAATACCTGCACATCTTGTCATCCTTCAAATATACAGCAAATAATACTTTTCAAAGGGATATGACATATTTGCTTTTATGTATTTCTCTAAATATATATATGACCTTCTTCTTCTTCTTCTTCTTCTTCTTCTTCTTCTTCTTCTTCTTCTTCTTCTTCTTCTTCTTCTTCTTCGTCAGCTCTTCAGAGACTCTCCCTCACCTTCATTCCCACCCAATATTCTTTATAAGAAGAAAGCATGCCAAAGTTAAAAACAACACTCTGAAATGTACAAATGAAGCTGGGCAACGGTGGCACTTTAATCCGAGCATCTGGGAGTGAGAGGTAAATGTATCTCTGACTCCAAGGCCAGCCTGTTCCATAGAATGAGTTCCAGGGAAGCCAGGACTACTCAGAGAAATCCTGTCTCAAAAAAGCAGAGGGGAGTTAGTCCAGCTTTATTTGTAATATCCAGAATCTGGAAACAACCCAGATGTCCCTCGACTGAGGAATGGATACAGAAATTGTTGTACATTTACACAATGGAATACCACTCAGCAATTAAAAACAAGGAATCACGAAATTTGTAGACAAATGGACCGGACTGAAAAGATCATCCTGAGTGAAGTGACCCAGAAACAGAAAGACACACATGTTATAAACTCACTTTTAAGTGGATATTAGCCACATAATAAAGGATAGACATACTAAAATTTAATCCTAAAGAAGCTAAACAAAAAGGAGGATCCTAGGAAAGATGCTTAATGATAATTCAGAAGGACAAACAGTATAGATATTGGCAGTGGGAGAAGACAGGGAACAGGATAGGTTCTGAAAGAACCTACCCAGCAGGGTATTAAAGCACATGCTGAGATTCATAGTCAAACTTTAGGCAGAGAGCAGGGAATCTTATGGGAGAAGGAAGAGATAGAAAGACCTGGAGGGGGCAGGATCTCCACAAGGAAAGCAATAGGACCAAAAAATCTGGACTCAGGGGGTCCTGCAGAGACATGCACCAACCAAGGACCATGCATGGAGCGTACCTAGACCCCCTGCTCAGATGTAGCCCGTGGCAGCTCAGTCTCCATGTGGGTTCCCTAGTAAAGGGAGCAAGGGCTGTCTCTGACATGGACTCAGTGGCTGGCTCTTTGATCACCTCCCCCTTGGGAGTGGCAGCCTTGCAAGCCACAGAAGAAGAGGATGCAGCTGGTCCTGATAGAGACCTAATAAGCTAGGGTTAGATAGGGGACAGAGGACCTCCCCTATCAGTGGACTAGGGGAGGGGCATAGGAGAAGAGGGAAGGAAGATGGGACTGAGAGGAGACTAGGGAGGGGACTACAGCCAGGATACAAAGTAAATAAACTGTAATAAATAATAAATCAATAAAAAAAAACAGAGGGAGTACATGTAGGCAAGAACTACAATAGGACTGCATAATGGCAGCCTTGCTGCTGTTCCCTCAGAGCTAAAGACACAAAATTACCCAGTAAGAGCAAATCTGACCATGAAGATTACGAGAAGATTAAGCGGGATCTGAAGTGAGGGAGGCTGGATGGGAATCCTGAGAGGCACCTGGTCCCACAGAGAACAAACCCACCGCTCCATTTTCTACAGCCCTCATCCTGAGCTCTTAGTGGACACGTTTACACATTTTGCAAAGTGAGTGTAATTCTTTATATAAGCAAGGGACTCATCAAAATATTTTGCTGAGGTCTCACAGACTCCAACAGTGACCTTAAAGAAAGAAGCAGGGTGGAAATACCCACCATCTCTCAGTTCAGAGGAAACCTCAAAAAACTACCACACCACAAAGATGACCTCTTAATTTTCAGTTTTGAGGAATCACAGGAAGTGCACATGTGACTCTTGAGCTGTGTGGCAGGCAGAAGTTTCCCTGGCGCGAATGTTTCTGACTTGTCTCTACAACTTCACAGGCACCTCAGAGTAAAACAAAGACAGAAGACTGGTTTTGAAGCTGTCTGACTAAAAGATCAGAGAAGAGAAAGACTCGCACGAGAATCAAGGATGCAATGAGGTTCCTGCAAGTGGAGGAGGACAATTAGTCCTGACGGGATGGTTCTGTGGGATCCAATCTGAACTTAGAAGCAATGAAAGGAAAGCAGGACTTTGGGGTGCTAGAAGACACAGTGCATGAGTGTTCTGTAGAAGGCATAAAAAAATTAGTAGTGGTGGAACTGTCTCAATTGATAAAGTGCTTGTCATGCAAGCAGGAAGAGCTGAGTCTGATCCCCAGAACTCACGTAAAAAGCCAGGTATACCTGATAATGCACATAATCCCAGCACTGGGGAGGGGAAACAAACAAATCCCTGGTGGGTAGGTGGCTAGTCAGCCTAGCATTACTTAATGGGTGGCTCCAGGCCAATTGGAGACTAGAATGAAAACATTAATAAAGAAAAAGTAGACAGTGTTTAAGAAATGATACTTGAAGTTTTCTGTGTGGACTTCTATATACAAATGCACACATACATTTACGCCACATGTACAGATATACCTTCACACATAAGTACCCATGCATGGGCCTACATACATACACACACAGAAGGAGAAACAGACAGAGAGAAAAAAGAAGTTAAGAAACCAGAACTATGTGAGCCACTGGCGTGGTGCACAACCAGAGGAATATGGACCGTGCAACAGAGTCTGATGGCCTCTTCATATGGATCTGCATTTCTGGTCACGTGGTCCCTGTCTAGTCATAGTCATTCACTCGTTCCAGATGTCTGCTGTCAAAATCAGCAAACCAAACTTCACATTCCTAGGCAACAGCTGGAATTCTGCATGACTCTTGCCCTGTAATAGCCTCCTGGGTCTGTGTTGAAAAGTTCCCTTCACGTTGCTTCCCTCATAAAGGTCTCTCTCTCTCTCTCTCTCTTTTCTTTTTTTTTACATTTTTAATTTTATTAATTTTTTTATTAATTATAGTTTATTCACTTTGTATCCCAGCTGTAGCTCTCTCCCTCATTTACTCCCAATCACACCTTCCCTCCCTCATTGTCTTTCTCTGTGACCTGGTAAGACTGCTCTCCCCTCAGGGAGAGGTGATCAAAGAGCCAGCCACTGAGTTCATGTCACTCTTAGGCATATAACCAAAATAGACTCAAGTATATAATAAGGACATTTCCTCACCCGTGTTCATAACAGTTTTATTCATAATAGCCAGAATCTGGAGTCAGCCCAGATGTCCTTCACCTGAGGAATGGATACATTGTGGTATCCATTTGCGGTACAGTTACACAGTGGAATACTAAACAGCAATTAAAACAGGGAAATCATGACATTTGCAGGCAAAAGGTGGGAATTAGAAAAGATCATCCTGAGTGAGGTGTTCCAGAAGCAGAAAGACTCACATAGCATATACTCACTTATTAGTGAATATTAGACATATAGTATAGGATAGACATATTAAAATCTATTCACCTAAAGAAGCTAAGCAAGAAGGAGGACCTTGGGTAAGATGCTCAATCTTCACTCAGAAAGACAAGCAGGACAAACATCAGAAGAGGGAGAAAACAGGAAACAGGACAGGAGCCTATGACAGAGGGCCTCTGAAAGACGACCCAGCAGGGTATCAAAGCAGATGCTGAGGCTCATAACCAAAATTTGGGCAGAATGCAGGGAATCTTAAGAAAGAAGGGAAAATCTTATGAAAGAAGGGAAAGAAAGGAGATAGAAAGACCTGGAGAGGACATCCACAAGGAGAGCGACAGAACTAAAAATTCTGGGCAAAGGGGTCTTTTCTGAGACTGATACTCCAAACAAGGACCATGCATGGAGATAACCTAGAACCCCTGCTCTGATGTAGCCCATGGCAGTTCAGTCACATAATGGTCTGTTAATTGTCACAGTGATGATGGCTGGGAAGCCACCATGGTTTTACTTTTAAAATTTGGAGATTAATAAGCTGATCTGCCTTCATGAACACTTGTGTTCTCACCAGCTGCTCATTGTCAGCAGCATCATCCCCCCCCCCACACTCCTCTGTCCATGTGCATGCATAATACATTGGCACCAAGTCCACTGCACTGCAGGATTAGAATTCAGCAGCAGTGAGTGTGCTCTGCCTCTCAGGGCCCGAGATATTTCTCCATCTAGGGGTGCTAACTAGGCATGGCTTCTACCAATGTTCATCCTGAAGCATAGTACGCCCTTACTCATTTTGCGGTAATTATGGCTATTGGTATGTCCAGTAACTTCTCTAAAGAGTATCCAGGAAAACCTAAGCCCAGAGCAACAACTCATTGCTGCTTTTGGGGTGGTGATGGGGATTAGAGATCTGTCTCAGTCTTAGGTCAAATGGCCACTTACT
This sequence comes from Psammomys obesus, assembly GCF_907164565.1. NCBI lineage: Eukaryota > Metazoa > Chordata > Mammalia > Rodentia > Muridae > Psammomys > Psammomys obesus. The sequence goes on from NW_026594428.1 coordinate 11,943,194, forward strand.
ATTTTTGTAGTCTATAAGGAAAATTTTCAACATAAATAAAACTCTGGGTTCTTCAGAAACCATGATGGATTCCAACAGAGGCAGGGTAAGTGACTAACATTTAGGAATGACAACTCCAGCTCTCCTGTCTTATTTCACAAAACATGCCCTCTTGAAGTCTCTAATCTCTGCAGTTCTAACTCCCAGTTGGCATCTGGGGCACCTGTAGCTGCTTCTTTCCAACGTCAGACTTGATGGAGTAAAGAATGACATAAAAAGTATGATAAAAAGAAAACTGTGAGAACGAGAGAGTAAAGGAAGTATAAAAGGCAGAAACGTGGAGGAAACAGAGCATCCTTAGAGGGAGCAGCACATATCACCCAGAGGCCTCTGGGGCACAGTTGTCTGCCAGGTGTTACAGCCACAGCAAGAACAGTGCAGTAGCAGAGGCTGTGTCTGGAAATAAATTAGCCAATGGAGATTTACAGCATGTCTATCTCAATGCATATATAAGATTTAAAGCCAATTATTACAAAAATCGGTATTATTTTGCATTATCACGTTTCAGCATCCCTCTTAAAATCAAAATGAGGCCCATGCTGAATTGAAAGGGAAGCCTGGATTCACCCAGCAGAACAGCCTTTGTTCCAGTATTCTACTCCCATAATAACCTCTCAAACACCATGACACATGTGCCAGAAGACGACTTTGAACACTTTGCTTTTGTTCTGGTCTGATGTTTATTTCCATTAATGGGGAGATTTCTTTGCTGATATTTTCTCTGAATGTTTAAATAAGAGCCGCTGGTGAGGGTGAATATTGGCTGATGCTCATTCCTTGAATGTAATTACTTATGTAATCAACCACCCTAGCCTCAGTTCACAGGTGGAAGCAGAGGCTAAGAGGGACCAAGCAACACTTGTAAACTATCACACCTAGTAAATGCAGAGCCTAGGCCATAGTAACAAAGCTGTTCCTTCAAAGATAATTTTGAGTTCTAAGACAGTCCAACTTGTTAAAAAATTTAGCATTAGTGAAGACATAAAACCTACTCCCTGACTGGCTTTTCTCGCTGCATCAGTGGTGAGGGCCATTCGTCTTTGGAAAGCATGTGATTCCTCACTTTCCTTGATTTGTAGAAGATTCTGTTGCCAGTTACTGGAAAGAAACCCTCAGTGGTCATTCAGCAAGCCAGTAACTGAAGATTCAAATGTTTTCCACCACTCTTAAATGCTATGGGTATGAAAATGTCAGCAATTTAGTAACTGCTGAAAATGCATAATACTCTTAGAAATGAATATGAAGAAAATGACCATTGCCTTAGATTTTAAAATGTCAAAGAAAAGCCATGCAGCTGTCATCTCGAGCCCTGAGAAAAAGGTTCTTTTTCCTATCAAAGCACAGGGAACCCTATTTTCTGCTGCTCCCCCAACCAATTAACCAACCACACCAGGTTGTAAATTCAAGCTCACACCAATGGAAGTAGATGAAGCCACTCTGTTCATTGGGAATAAAAGAAAGTGGCCATTTTTCTGAGTATGTTTATTAGCCCACTTTGGGTTACATCAAATCCTTTTTACAGAAAGAAACCACATTGCCAAAGTACGTTCTCTTCTTTCCTTTGTGCAGTGATGTGGTTATGCTGTCCTCAACAATTCCCACCCTGAAGACTTTTCTAAACATGTGTTCTGGTGGCACTTTTAGTGGGTCTGGTGGAAGAAAGGTTTGTTTAATTTTATGAATCGGCATAGAAAGCTGACTCTGCAAAACTGCGCCTCCACAGTGGCACCATTTCACTTGCATAGCTTCTGGTTATCTGTAGAATTCACACTTTCATAATATAATTACAGGATAATATTATACTTGAACACAAACTCATAAAGGCAGGAAAATGGACACCACCACCCATCCCCCAAAAGAACAGCTATAACTGCAACAGTCTACATATACCTATCAGAATATTCCCTCCTCCTTTTTCAGTTTGCCTCCATGGCAAAGAGCCAAACCCAGAATCCAATGCTATCCATCACTGTCCCATATCTTTTTCTAAAGAGCTCAAGGCTCAACTTGTTCTCAAAAAGGTTTTCTCTTGATAGTAGTCTGCAAATGAAGGTAAAAACATTCCACGTTTGCTGGATTTGTGATCTGCAGTATTCTGCTACACACATTCACAGCATTCCCAACAATTTTGTGTCAGCTCAATTTTCTGTCAGGACAGATGATTTCCAACATGTCATTCATATGAATATTGCAAATGGAAGGGTGATTTAACCTGACCATTAGTCACTTGGCTTTTTGAAGACAACAGAGTCAATATTCAGACCTTAATTTTCGAAAGTATAAAAGGTCATTAATAAATCCACTTGTCCGTGAATCGTTCATGTACATGAAAGTACATGAACCAAAATCAGGAGCATATTCCATGGGTAGATGTTTAGTGTTCTCCTGAGGTGTGCTCTGTAAATCTAAGAATGCCACAGCTTTCCATAACATAAAAAGAAAAAGAAAAAACAAGAAGGGGAAACAGACTCAAAACGGAAAGCCAACATGACTGTTCTTACAATCTATACTGCAGATAAGAAAAACTGGAAATACTTGGAGATCAAAGAAAAAAAACCTTCTAATTCTGTCATTTGACTGAAGGATTGCTAAATTCTTGGTGCCTTTGCCCCTTGCTATAATCTCTCCCTCCCTCTCCCATTTCATCCTCCCTATCTCTCTCCCTCCTTCCCTTTCTCTTTTACCCCCTCTTCTTGGTTATTAAGAAAGAAAGAATGATCTGTTTTCTAATTAATACACACATACTATAAAAACTCTGTCCCTCATAAAGACAGGAAAAACTGTTTTCTTGTCATTGACATTTTCTCATTCTCTTCCATAGCTATTAATTTCCCAGGAATAACTATTTTTAATTACATTTTTATTTTTTATATTAATTACAGTTTTTTCACTTTGTATCCCAGCTGTAGCCCCCTCCTTCATTCCTTCCCAATCCTACCCTCCCTCCCTCATCTCTTCCCATTCCCCTCTACAAGTCTACTGATAGGGGAGATCCCCCTTCCTTTCTTCCATCTGACCCTAGCTTATCAGGTCTCATCTGGACTGGTTGCATTGTCCTCCTCTGTGGCCTGGCAAGGCTGCCCCCCCTCTTGGGGGGGGAGGGAGGGTCAAAAAGCCAGCCACTGAGTTCATGTTAGAGACAGTCCTTGTTCCCCTTACTAGGGAATCCGCTTGGATACCAAGATGCCATGGGCTGCATCTGAGCAGGGGTTGTAGGTTATATCCATGAATGGTCATTGATTGGAGTATCAGTCTCAGAAAAGTCCCCTGTGCCCTAATATTTTGGTTCTGTTGCTCTCCTTGAGGCGTTCCTGTTCTTTCCAGGTCCCACTATCTCCCCCTTCTTTCATAGAATTCCCTGCACTCTGCCCAAAGTTTGGTTAAGAGTCTCAGCATCTGCTTTGGTACACTGCTAGAGTCTTTCAGAAGCGCTCTGTAGTAGGCTCCTGTCCTGTTTCCTGTTTTCTCCTTCTTCCAGTGTCCATCCCATTTATCTTCCTGAGTGAGGATTGATCATCTTACCAGAGAACTCTTTCAACTGATAAACATCTTCAGCAAAGTGGCTGGATACAAAATTAAATCAAAAAAATCAGAAGCCTTCCTGTATACCAAATACAAAAAGGCAGAGAAAGAAATTAGGAAAACAACACTCTTCACAATAACCACTAATAACAAAGTGTCTTGGTGTGACTTTAACCAAGCAAGTGAAAGACCTGCTCAAAAAAAAATCTCTGAAGAAAGAAATTGAAGAAGATATCACAACATGGAAATATCTCCTGTGCTCATGGATCGGTAGGAGTAACATACTAAAAATGGCCAGCCTGCCAAAAGCAATCTACAGATTCATTGCAATTCCCATCAAAATACCAACACAATTCTTTACAGACTTTGAAAAAACAATTCTCAACTTCATATGGAAAAACAAAAAACCTAGAATTGCCAAAATGATCCTATACAACAACAGATCATATGGAGGTATCTCCATCCCTGACCTCAAGCTGTACTACAGAGCAATAGTAATAAAAACTGCATGGTACTGGCATATAGACATGAAGAACTGTTAATTGGAGACCCAGGGCAGTGTGGAGCCAGGTAAAATAACAAGAATACAACCTAACAGCCCAAGTGATGCAGAGTTATACACAAAGCCACCCTGAGCTACTTCCTTCTTTGTGTCTGCACTTCATACGGTCTAGAGAATGTCGTAGGTAGCTGCTACTGTTCTTCATGACCACATCTTGACATCACAATAGCAGACAGGGGCTCGGCAGTTATGTCGTAGAAGACTTAGAAGATAGACCAGTCTGACCTATAATTTGAAGGCCAGAGAATGATTCATCTAGGTCAGGAACACAGATGACTCTGGCCTGAAAAGGGACAGTACAGTCACACCAATTCCTGATGAGCTGATCTCACACCCCTATAGGAGCAGAACTTTGCTGGAGCAAGCACAGAGGCATAATTTGCCTGGTGAAGGCTGAATTGCCAAATTTACTCTGGGCACTCAGAAATCCATCTACCTGTGCCAGCAAATCATGGCTAACATTCAAACTAATCACAGTCTTCTGTTGCTGCAGCAATACCGACTATGCCCCAGGGAACAAACCTCAGAGGGCTTTCTGTCAGCAGGTAGGAGCATTTCATACTAGCTGTCTTCCTCTACTGCCTGTGGTGCCTTCAACAAACTACTGGCAAAGGCTTCAGATAGCCCCTGTTTGCATTTCAGGTGTCGCGACTTATGCACAGATTACATCTCATTACACTCACAGTAAATTGAAAGTATCTTAGGTTGAAACTACTAAACAGCATAACTTAGCAACCCAGTCTCTTGTAAACATCCTGCTGCTGTCCTCATAGCTGGGTGGCTGAATGGGTGCTGCAGCTCACTGGATGGCCTAGCATCATAAAAGAGGATCATACTGCATATCCCTAGCCTGGACAAACAACAAAGCTCAAATCTGAGACACTTCTGAATGTCTGTAGTTCCTGCATCAACATAAAACCACTCCAAATCAAGGGCCATCTGGATATATTTACTTAACATTTGAATCCTTTTAATGAATAGCAGATCTCTTTATCAGGAAAAAAAGAGATAACACACCTAAAAATTACTCATAGGTCATTATTCCTCCAATTCACTGCTGTATCTAAATAGCAGATGATTCATGGGCATTTGGAGCTGAATTGCTTCCCAGAACTGCGAAGAAGGAGCAGCCTATTTAAATTCCTCCTCTGCTTCCCTTTCCCCACAGGACTGAGACTCACTAGGATAGCATTTGGATTGCTCACAGATTATATTTATTGCTTATCTTCTGTATTATCTTCTATCTTTGCTCATTTGGTTCACTCATGTGCCTCAGGTCTCCTGTGTCATGCTTAACCCAGAGGAGGAGCTCATAAAATATTTGTTCAATGAAGCTTGGAAAAAAAAAAAAAACCTAGTGGATTATGAAAGTTAGAATTTTCTCTTTTAACACCAGAACATTTCCACTAAGAAAAACCACAGCACAGTTCCTTAATGGTATAACCCATGGTGAAAATGGAGATTTCTTCTCTAATCTCAGTTCTTAATATGAATTTGTATCTGTGACAAGATTTCCAAAGGAATAAAAAAGAGTTCCAATCTCTCTCTTCAAATTCTAAGCACATTTCACTTTTAAGATAAGACAAAATGAGATGAAGAGGATGTGGAGAAAGGGGAACCCTCCTCCACTGCTGGTGGGAATGTAAACTTATACAACCACTTTAGAAATCAATCTGGCACTTTCTCAGACAATTAGGAATAGCGCTTCCTCAAGATCCAGCTATACCACTCCTAGACATATATCCAAAAGATGCATAAGCATACTACAAGGACATCTGCTCAACCATGTTTGTAGCTGCTTTATTTGTAATAGCCAGAAGTTGGAAACATCCCAGATGCCCCTCAATTGAAGAACGGATACAGAAATTGTGGTACATCTATACAATGGAACATTACTAAACGATAAAAAACAAGGAAATCATGAAATATGCAGGCAAATGGTGGGAACTGGAAAAGATCATCATGAGTGAGGTACCCCAGAAGCAGAAAGACACACAGGATATATACTCACTCCTAAGTGGATACTAGACATATAATATAGGATGAACAAACTAAAATCTGTACACCTAAGGAAGCTAATCAGGAAGGAGGACTCTGGCTAAGATGCCCAATACTCATTCAGAAGGGCAAAGAGGATAGACATCAGAAGAGAGAGAAAACAAGGAACAGGACAGGAGCCTACCACAGAGGGCTCTGAAAGGCTCTAACCTTCAGGGTATTGAGGCAGATGTTGAGACTCATAGCCACACCTTGGGCAGAATGCAGGGGATCTTTTTTTTTTCCTTTCTTTGCATTTATTTTATTTTATTAATTACATTTTATTCATTTTGTATCCCCCATAAGCACCTCCCTCATCCCCTCCTGATCCCACCCTCCCTCCCCTTTCTGCATGCATGCCACTCCCCAAATCCACTGATAGGGGAGGTTCTCCTCTCCTTTCTGATCTTAGTCTATCAGTTCTCATCAAAAGTGGCTGCATTGTCCTCTACTGTGGCCTAGTAACGCTGCTCCCCCCTCAGGGGGAGGTGATCAAAGAGCAGACCAATCAGATGAAGTCAGAGGCAGTCCCTCTTCCCATTACTATGTAACCCACTTGGACACTGAACTGCCATGGGCTACATTTGTGCAGGGGTTCTAGGTTATCTCCACGAATAGTCCTTGGTTGGAGTATGAGTCTCTGGGAAGTTCCCTCTGTTCAAATTATCTTGTTCTGTTACTCTGCTTGTGGAGTTCCCGAACCCTCCAGCTCTTACTATTTCCCACTTCTTACATAAAATTCCATTCACTCTGCCCATCAGTTGTCCATCAGGCTCAGCATCTGCTTTGACAGTCTATACTGCAGAGGCTTTCAGAGGCCCTCTGTGGCAGGTTCCCAGGTTGTTTCCTGTTTTCTTCTGGCTTTCAGAGGCCCTCTGTAGCAGGTTCCGAGGTTGGTTCCTATTTTCTTTTTCTTCTGATGTCCATCCTCTTTCCCTTTCAGGATGGGGATTGAACATTTTAGTTAGGGTCCTCTCTTTTGCTTAGTTTGTTTAGATGTACAGATTTTAGTGGGTTTATTCTCTGTTGTATGTTTATATGAGTGAGTATATACCATGCCTGTCTTTTTGCTTCTGGGACAACTCACTCAGGATGATCCTTTCCAGGTCCCACCATTTACCTGCAAATTTCATGATTTCCTTGTTTTTCATTGCTGAGTAATACTCTATTGTATAGATGTACCACAGTTTCTGCATCCATTCTTCAGTTGAGGGGCATCTGGGTTGTTTCCAGCTTCTGGCTATTGCAAATAAAGCTGCTACAAACATGGTTGAGCAAATGTCCTTTTTGTGTACTTGCGCCTCTTTTGGGTATATGCCTAGGAGTGGTATGGCTGGATCTTGAGGAAGCGCTATCCCTAGTTGTCTGAGAAAGCGCCAGATTGATTTCCAGAGTGGTTGTACAAGTTTACATTCCCACCAGCAGTGGAGAAGGGTTCCCCTTTCTCCATAACCTCTCCAGCATGTGTTGTCCCTTGAGTTTTTCATCTTGGCCATTCTGATGGGTGTAAGGTGAAATCTCAGGGTTGTTTTGTTTTGCATTTCCCTAATGGCTAATGAGGTTGAGCATTTCTTTAAGTGCTTCTCTGCCATTTGATATTCCTCTCCAGAGGATTCTCTCTTTAGCTCTGTTCCCCATTTTTTAAGTGGATTACTTGGTTTGTTGCTTTTCAGCTTCTTTAGTTCTTTATATATATTGGATATGAGTCCTCTGTCAGATAAAGGGTTGGTGATGATTCTTTCCCAATCTGTAGGCAGTCGCTTTGTTTTGATGATGGTGTCCTTTGCTTTACAGAAGCTTTTCAATTTCATGAGGTCCCATTTATTGATTCTTGCTCTTAGAGCCTGTGCTGTTGGTGTTCTGTTCAGGAAGTTTTCTTCTGTACCAATGAGTTCTAGGGTATTCCCCACTTTTTTTTCTAGCCAATTTAATGTGTCTGGTTTTATGTTGAGGTCTTTGATCCACTTGGACTTCAGTTTTGTGCAGGGTGATAAATATGGATCTATTTTCATTTTTCTACATGTAGACATCCAGTTGGACCAGCATCATTTGTTGAAGATGCTATCTTTTTTTCCATTGAATGGTTTTGGCATCTTTGTCAAAAATCAGGTGTCCGTAAGTGTGTGGGTTTATTTCTGGATCTTCTGTTCGATTCCATTGATCCACCATTCTGTTTCTATGCCAGTACCATGCAGTTTTTATAACTGTTGCTCTATAGTACAGCTTAAGATCAGGGATGGAGATACCTCCAGAAGATCTTTTATTGTAGAGGATTGTTTTAGTAATCCTCGGTTTCTTGTTATTCCATATGAAGTTGAGAATTTTTCTTTCCAATTCTGTAAAGAATTGTGTTAGCTTTTGATGGGAATTGCATTAAATCTGTAGATTGCTTTGGTAAGATGGCCATTTTTACTATGTTAATCCTGCCAAGCCATGAGCATGGGAGATCTTTCCATCTTCTCATATCTTCCTCTAATTCTTTCTTCAGAGACTTGAAATTTTTTCATAGAAGTCTTTGACTTGCTTGGTTAGGGTTACACCAAGGTACTTTATGTCATCTGTGGCTATTGTGAAGGGTGTTGTTTCCCTACTTTCTTTCTCAGCCCTTTTGTCTTTTGTATACAGGAGTGCTACTGATTTTTTTGAGTTAATTTTGTATCCTGCCACTTTGCTGAAAGTGTTTATCAGCTGTAGGAGTTCCCTGGTAGAGTTTTTGGGGTCACTCATGTATACTATCATACCATCTGCAAATAGTGATAATTTGACTTCTTCCTTTCCCATCTGTATCCCCTTGATCTCCTTCAACTGTCTTACTGCTCTTGCAAGGACTTCCAAGCACTATGTTGAAGAGATATGGAGAGAGTGGGCAGCCTTGTCTTGTCCCTGATTTCAGTGGGATTGCTTTAAGTTTCTCTCTGTTCAGTTTGATGTTGGCTGTAGGCTTGCTGTATATCGCCTTTACTATGTTTAGATATGTGCCTTGTATCCCTGATCTCTCCAGTACTTTAAACATGAATGGATGTTGGATTTTGTCAAATGCTTTTTCAGCATCTAGGGAGATTATCATGTGGTTTTTTTCTTTCAGTTTGTTAATATGGTGGATCACATTGATGGATTATATTGAACCACCCCTGCATACCTGGGATGAAACCTACTTGGTCATAGTGGATAATATCTTTGATGTGTTCTTGGATTCGGTTTGCAAGTATTTTGTTGAGTATTTTTGCATCAATGTTCATAAGGGAGATTGGCCTGAAATTCTCTTTCGTTGTTGAGTCTTTGTGAGGTTTAGGTACCAAGGTGACTGTGGCTTCATAGAATGAGTTTGGTAATGTTCCTTCTGTTTCTATTTTGTGGAATAGTTTGAAGAGAATTGGAGTTAGCTCTTCTTTGAAAGTCTGATAGAATTCTGCGCTGAAGCCATCTGGTCCTGGGCTTTTTTTTTTTTTTTTTTTTTTTTTTTTTTTTTTTTTTTTTTTTTTTTGGATGGGAGACTTTTGATGACTGCTTCTATTTCTTTGGGGGATATAGGACTATTTAGTTGATTTACCTGGTCCTGATTCAGCTTTGGTAAGTCAAATCGATCAAGAAAATTGTCCATTTCATTTAGGTTTTCAAATTTTGTTGAGTATAGACTTTTGAAGTAAGTCAAATGATTGTTTGGATTTCCTCAGTGTCTGTAGTTATGTCCCCCTTTTCATTTCTGATTTTTGTTGATTTGGGTGGTGTCTCTCTGCCTTTTAGTTAGCTTGGCTAAGGGTTTGTTGATCTTGTTGATTTTCTCAAAGAACCAGCTCTTGGTTTCATTGATTCTTTGAATTGTTTTATTTGTTTCTAATTGATTGATTTCAGCCCTGAGTTTGATTATTTCCAGCTGTCTACTCCTTTTTGGTGTGTCTGCTTCTTCTTTTTCTAGGGTTTTTAAGTGGGCCATTAAGTTTCTTGAATGAGCTGTCTCGAATTTCTTCTTGAAGGCACTTAGTGCTATGAATTTTCCTATTAGCACTGCTTTCATTTTGTCCCACAAGTTTGGGTATGTTGTGTCTTCATTTTCATTGAGTTCTAGAAAGGCTTTAATTTCTTTCTTTATTTCTTCCCTGACCCAGCTGTCATTTAGTAACAAGTTGTTCAGTTTCCATATGTGTGTAGGCTTTTTGCTATTTCTGTTGTTGTTGAAGTCCAGCTTTACTCCATGGTGATCAGACAGGATACAAGGGATTATTTCAGTCTTCTTATATCTGTTGAGGCTTGCTTTGTGACCAACTATATGGTCTATTTTGGAGAAGGTTCCATGAGGTGCTGAGAAGACGGTAAATTCTTTTGTGTTTGGGTGCAAAGATCTGTAAATGTCTGTTAGATCCATTTGATTCATGACCTCTGTTAGAAACATTGTTTCTTTTTTTAATTTCTGTTTTGTTGACCTGTCCTTTGTTGAGAGTGGGGTGTTGAAGTCTCCCACTATTAATGTGTGGGGATGTATATGTGGTTTAAATTTTATCAATGTTTCTTTTACAAATGTGGGTGCTCTTGTATTTGGGGCATAGATGTTCAGGATTGTGGTGTCTTCCTGGTGGAATTTTCCCTTGATGAGTATGAAGTGTCCTTCCTCATCTCTTTTTATTAATTTTGGTTGAAAGTCTATTTTATCAGATATTAGAATGGCTACTCCTGCTTGCTTCTTGGGTCCATTTGCTTGGAAAGTCGTCTTCCAACCTTTTACCCTCAGGTAATGTCTATCTTTGTGCCTTAGGTGTGTTTCTTGTATGCAACAGATTGCTGGGTTTGTTTACATATCCACTCTGTTAATCTGTGTCTTTTTACTGGAGAGTTGAGTCCATTGATGTTGAGAGAGATTAATGACCAGTGGCTGTTAGATCCTTTGATTTTGATGTTGGCTGTGTTCATAAAGTTGTGTGCTTGGTTGCTTTTTGTTTTACTGTAGTAAGGTTAATTATTTCCTGTGTTTTCTTGAAAGAAGCTATTTTTTGGGGGTTGTATTTTCCCTTTCAGTGTCCTCTGTAATGCTGGATTTGTGTGTAGGTATTGTTGAGATTTGTTTTTTGACATTGGATATCTTGTTTTCTCTGTCTATCAGGACTGAGGGTTTTGCAGGGTGGAGTAGCCTGGGCTGACATCTGTGTTTTCTTAGGGTCTGCATGATATCTGTCCAGGCCCTTCTGGCTTTCATAGTTTCTGTTGAAAAGTCAGGTGTGATTCTAATGGGTTTGCCGTTATATGTTACTTGGCCTTTTTCCCTTTCAGCTTTTAGTATTTTTTTCTTTGTTCTGTATACTTACTGTTTTGATTATTATGTGGCGGGAGGATTTTCTTTTCTGATCAAATTTGTTGGGTATTCTGTAGGCCTCATGTATCCTTATTGGCTTCTCCTTTAACTTGGGGAAATTTTCTTCAATGATTTTGTTGAAAATATTTTCTGGGCCTTGGAGAAGGGAGTCTTCTTTTTCTTCTATTCCTATTATTCTTAGGTTTTGTCTTTTCATATTGTCTTGGATTTCTTGGACAATCTGTGTCAAGAATTTTTTGGATTTAACATTTTCTTTGACAGATACACCGATTTCTTCCATTGTATCTTCTACACCTGAGATTCTTTCTTCCATTTCTTGTAGTCTGTTGGTTATGCTTACCTTTGTAGTTCCTGTTTTCTTCCCTAAATTCTTCCTCTCCATTATTTCCTCCATTTGTGTTTTCTTTAATTTTTCTAGTTCTATCTTCTGGTCTTGAGTTGTTTTGTTTACTTACTTCACCTGTCTGCTTCTATTTTTCTATTTTTCTTTTAGTTCCTTCAACTCTGTCTCTTTTATTTCTTTCAGTGATTTAATTATTTTTTTCTCTGAAGGCCACAAGCTGTTTGGCTGCATCTTCCAATATTTCTTCATGGATGGCCATAATCTGCTTGTCTTTAACTTCCTCCATTTCTTTACGGATAGCCATGATCTGTTTGGTTTTATCTTCCTCTAATTCTTTACGTATTTTATTTGTTTCCTCTATTATCCTCTTCATCAGCATAGATGTAAGGTCATCTTCTTGATTTTCTATTATGCTGCATTGTCTTGGGCTGTTCGTCCCTGGATGGCTGGGTTCTGGAGATGCCCTATTGCTCTGTCTTTTGTTGGTTGAGCTTTTACGCTGACCTCTACACATTGGGCTGATTTAGGTGTTGGCTGTTAGTTTCTGTGCTTCCTGGATTCCTGAGGTAGGGAGTATCCCTTTGGCCAGAAGATGATTTTTCCTGAAGGAGTCCTTCTCTGCTTTTTGGTTATGGTAACTGTATGACCAGTGTTTCTCAGGAGTTGCCACTGCTCACCTCAGGTTTATAGCTCTGAGTAGTAGCTGTGGTCTTTGTTAGGCAGGGGAGAATCTCCTCTTACCCATAGTTCTCAAGACAGCTGCCCCACTGCTGGGTTTCTTGTTATAAATTTAGTGTGCTGCTGCTCGCTAAATTTCCAGGTACAGTCCTCTTGAAGAACCTGCTGATTCCCTAGCTGTGGGGTTTTCTCCCAACAGGGAAACTCAGTCTGTTATCCTGGGGGACACAGTTCTGTCCGGGAAAGTGAGAGGTGCACTCAGCAAGTCTTGGGCCGGAGGCTGAGTGCTCCGCTCTGGGCCTGGAGGATGTATACCTAGTTTGAGTTGGCGCCTGGGGGCACTGCTCTGGTCTGGAGGCTGGGTGCCTCACTCTGGACCATAAGCTGTGTGTCCCTGTCTGGGATGGCGGCTGCAGACACTGCTCTGGTCCAGACGCTGTGGGTGCAGCCCTCTTGAAGGACCAGGGATTCCCACAATTTTGACAGTCTAGCTAGGGATAACTGGTTGATCCTTGGCACAGTATCTGAGGGCTGCTGTAATGGCTCTCTGGTTTTTGTAGGTCTGAGGATGCAGCTGTGTGTCCCAGTGCCCTAGTGGAACTCAATAATGGTGGCTGAGCACAGCACTCCTGCCTGCATTAGAGCCTAGAGTCTGCGTGAATCCAGGGAGTCTTTTGGTGCTGGGTGTCCTAAGCGTTAGAGCTGATGATCCCCTCCGCTGGGGGTTTCCTCCTGCCAGAGACACCCAGTCTTTGCTTTAGGGACCACTGTTCTGTCTGGCGTGGCGAGTAGAACCCACAGGCACAGATGCCCACCCGTGGCTCCGCCTTTCTGGCCTTTGGGATCCTTGGCTGGTGCCTAAACTGGGTAATTTTCCCTAGACCGTTTCAGGGTGGGGGTGTCGGCTGAGTGCTCTGAGATCAGACCAGCCGTTTTCCTCCCTGTGGGTTTGCACCTGACAGTGAAACGCAGTCTCTGGTGCCTGGTGCCCTGGTGCCCACAGTTCTCTCTGAGGCGGCGAATCAGGCGCGCAGGCAGGGCTCCGTGCAGGCACCTGGGTCCCGGCTCTGGCTCCGGGCTGGCTCTTGGGGCACCCACGGAACCCGAGTCTTTTCCAGGGGATGTCTGGGTGACCTAAGGTCGGTCCCAATCGTTTCCTGCTCCGTGGGGTTATCTCTTGACTGGGAAATCCAGTCTGTGATGTTGTGGGCCCACAGTTCAGTCTGGGACAGTGACCAGATCACGCTGGCGTGTAGCTCTGGGCTGGCGACCAAGCGCCTGGCAGAACCGGGATCTCTTCCTCGGTTTAGCCGGGTGAGTTAAAGCCGATTGAATCCCCCACAGTGGGGTATCCTCTCACCTGTGAAACACAATCACTTGTGTTTTATGGCCTCCAGTCTGATTGCTGGTCACTGTGCCAATCCTGCTGTGCTGCTCCTCAGAATGAGAGTCCTCCCAGTGCCACCATTTTGCCCCACCGAGTGCAGGGAATCTTATGAAAGAAGGGGAGATAGTAAGACCTGGAGAGGACAGGAGCTCCACAAGGACAGGGTCAGATCCTAAAAGTCTGGGCATAGGGGTTTTTTCTGAAATTGATACTCCAGCCAAGAACCACTCATGGAGATGGCCTGGAACCCCTGCACAGAGGTAGCCTATGGCAGTTCAGTATCCAAGTGACTTCTATAGTAATGGGGACAGGGACTGTCTCTGATATGAACAGATTGGCCTGCTCTTTGATCACCTTCCCCTGAGGGGGGAGCAGCCTTACCAGGCCACAGAAGAAGACAATGCAGCCACTCCTGATGAGACCTTATAGACTAGGGTCAGAGGGAAAGGGTGGAGGACCTCCCTTTGCAGTGGACTGGGAGAGGGGCAGAGGTGGGGAAGAGGGAGGGTGCGATTGGGAGGGGAAGAGGGAGGGTGCGATTGGGAGGGGAGGAGGGACAAAGGTGCAGTGGGGATACAAAGTGAACAAACTGTAATTAATAAAAATAAAATAATTAAATAAAAAAGGTTTTAAAAAAGATAGACAAAATTAAAAGCAGAGATGTGAATTTTCACATCTGTGCACGAATGCTTGCCAGTTGTGTACATGTTAGATAGAAAGGCCTCATCAGTTGGGACAGCAGGAAATAAAGGCTAAAATGAAGCATCCAAACTCTCAATGACTACCTTTTTTAATATCCGTAAAGTTGTAAATTTGTAAGACCATGAAAGAATGCCGATTCAAATCAAAAAAGTTAAAAATCTGTAGGGAGCTGGAGAGGTGGCTCAGCAGTTAGGAGTTCTTTCTGCGCTGACAGAGAAGCCCAGTCGGATTCTCAGCATGCATGTCAGGTAGCTCACGACCACCTCAGTCTCCAAGTGCAGGGAAACTGAAGCCTCCTCAGGAGCCTGTACTCACATGCATAGACTCACATACAAACAAATAATTTTTTTAAAAAATATTTATTTGTTAAGTATAAATAAATATTTAAATAAATAATAAATACAAATATTTAAATAAATACCTATTTTTAAATTATATCCTGTTTAATAAAAAATAAATTTTAAATATCTTAAAATTCTTTCATGAAAACACAGAAGTGAGAAACCATAATATAGACACAAGGACTCTGTAAGAAAAATTTAAAAAGAAAGAAGAAAGAAAGAAAGAAAGAAAGAAAGAAAGAAAGAAAGAAAGAAAG